>NW_027141707.1:0-67532 GCF_036365525.1 Heterodontus francisci | reverse complement strand
GAGTGTCAGAGATTTTCAGAGAGTTTCAGAGATGTTCAGAGAGTGTCAGAGAGTGTCAGAAAGTTTCAGAGAGAGTCAGAGAGTGTCAGGGAGTTTCAGAGAGTTTCAGAGAGTGTCACAGAGTGTCAGAGCTTTTCAGAGAGATTCAGAGAGTGTCAGAGAGTGTCACAGAGTGTCATAGAGTTGCAGAGTGTGTCAGAGGTTGTCCGAGAGTTTCAGAATTAGTCAGATAGTGTCAGAGAGTTTCAGAAAGTGTCAGAGAGTGTCAGAGAGTGTCTGAGAGTGTAAGAGAGTGTCAGAGTCTTTCAGAGAGTGTCACAGAGTTTCAGAGAGTGTCGGAGTGTGTCAGAGAGTGTCAGAGGGTTTCAGAGAGTGTCAGAGAGTTTCAGAGAATTTCTGAGAGTGTCAGAGAGTGCCTGAGATTTTCTGACAGTTTCTGAGTGTGCCGGAGAGTGTCAGAGAGTGTCAGAGTGTTTGAGAGAGTTTCAGAGAGTTTCAGAGAGTGTCAGAGATTTTCAGAGAGTTTCAGAGATCTTCAGAGAGTGTCAGAGAGTGCCAGAAAGTTTCAGAGAGTGTCACAGAGTGTCAGAGAGTTTCAGAGAGATTCAGAGAGTGTCCGAGAGATTCAGAAAGTGTCAGATAGTGTCAGAGAGTTTCAGAAAGCGTCAGAGAGCGTCAGAGAGTGTCTGAGAGTGCCAGAGATTGTCAGGGAGTTTCAGAGAGTTTCAGAGAGTGTCAGAGAGTGTCAGAGAGCTTCAGACAGTGTCAGGGAGTGTCAGAGAGTGTCAGAGAGTTTCAGATAGAGTCAGACAGTGTCTGAGATTGTCAAAGAGTGTCAAAGAGTTTCTGAGAGTGTCAGAGAGTGTCAGAGAGTTTCAGAGAGTGTCAGGGAGTGTCAGAGAGTTTCAGAGAGAGTCAGACAGTGTCTGAGAGTGTCAAAGAGTGTCAAAGAGTTTCAGAGAGTGTCAGAGAGTGTCAGGGAGTGTCAGAGAGTTTCAGAGAGTGTCAAAGAGTTTCAGAGAGTTTCTGAGAGTGTCAGAGAGTGCCAGAGAGTTTCTGAGAGTTTCTGAGTGTGTCGAAGTGTGTCTGCGGGAGTCAGAGAGTATCTGAGAGTGTCACAGAGTGTCAGAGAGTGTCAGAGATTTTCAGAGAGTTTCAGAGATGTTCAGAGAGTGTCAGAGAGTGTCAGAAAGTTTCAGAGAGTGTCAGAGAGTGTCAGGGAGTTTTAGAGAGTTACAGAGTGTCACAGAGTGTCAGAGAGTTTCAGAGAGATTCAGAGAGTGTCAGAGAGTGTCAGAGAGTGTCACAGTGTGACACAGAGTTGCAGAGTGTGTCAGAGAGTGTCCGAGAGTTTCAGAAAGTGTCAGATACTGTCAGAGAGTTTCAGAAAGTGTCAGAGAGTGTCAGAGAGTGTCTGAGAATGTCAGAGAGTGTCAGAGTGTTTCGGAGAGTTTCACAGAGTTTCAGAGAGTGTCAGAGATTTTCAAAGAGTTTCAGAGATCTTCAGAGAGTGTCAGAGAGTGCGAGAACGTTTCAGAGAGTGTCAGAGAGTGTCAGAGAGTTTCAGAGAGTTTCAGAGAGCTTCAGAGACTTTCAGAGAGAGTCAGTGAGTGTCAGAGAGTTTCAGAGAGAGTCAGATAGTGTCAGGGACTTTCAGAGAGTTTCAGAGAGTGTCACAGAGTGTCAGAGCTTTTCAGAGAGATTCAGAGAGTGTCAGAGAGTGTCACATAGTGTCATAGAGTTGCAGAGTGTGTCAGAGAGTGTCCGGGAGTTTCAGAAAGAGTCAGATAGTGTCAGAGTGTTTCAGAGATCTTCAGAGAGTGTCTGAGAGTGTCTGAGAGTGCCAGAGATTGTCAGAGAGTTTCAGAGAGTGTCAGAGAGTGTCAGAGAGATTCAGGGAGTTTCAGAGAGTGTAAGAGAGTGTCAGAGAGTTTCATAGAGTTTCAGAGAGCTTCAGAGAGTTTCAGAGAGTGTCAGAAAGTTTCAGAGAGTGTCAGAGAGTTTCAGAGAGTGTCACAGCGTGTCAGAGTGATTCAGAGAGATTCAGAGAGTGTCAGAGAGTGTCAGAGAGTTTCAGAGAGTGTCACAGAGTGTCAGAGTGATTCAGAGAGATTCAGAGAGTGTCAGAGATTGCCAGAGATTGTCAGACAGTTTCAGAGAGTTTCCGAGAATGTCAGAGAGTTTCAGAGAGCGTCAGTGAGTGTCAGAGAGCGTCAGAGAGTGTCAGAGAGTTTCAGAGAGTTTCAGAGCGTTTCAGAGACTTTCTGAGAGTGTCAGAGAGTTCCAGAGGGTTTCTGAGAGTTTCTGAGTGTGTCGGAGTGTGTCTGAGAGAGTCAGAGAGTATCTGAGAGTGTCACAGAGTGTCAGAGAGTGTCAGAGATTTTCAGAGAGTTTCAGAGATGTTCAGAGAGTGTCAGAGAGTGTCAGAAAGTTTCAGAGAGTGTCAGAGAGTGTCAGGGAGTTTTAGAGAGTTACAGAGTGTCACAGAGTGTCAGAGAGTTTCAGAGAGATTCAGAGAGTGTCAGAGAGTGTCAGAGAGTGTCAGAGAGTGTCACAGTGTGACACAGAGTTGCAGAGTGTGTCAGAGAGTGTCCGAGAGTTTCAGAAAGTGTCAGATACTGTCAGAGAGTTTCAGAAAGTGTCAGAGAGTTTCAGAGAGTGTCTGAGAATGTCAGAGAGTGTCAGAGTGTTTCGGAGAGTTTCACAGAGTTTCAGAGAGTGTCAGAGATTTTCAAAGAGTTTCAGGGATCTTCAGAGAGTGTCAGAGACTGCGAGAAAGTTTCAGAGAGTGTGACAGAGTGTCGGAGAGTTTCAGAGAGATTCAGAGAGTGTCCGAGAGATTCAGAAAGTGTCAGATAGTTTCAGAGATCTTCAGAGAGTGTCTGAGAGTGTCTGAGAGTGCCAGAGATTGCCAGAGAGTTTCAGAGAGTGTCAGAGAGTGTCAGAGAGTTTCAGAGAGTTTCAGAGAGTGTCAGAGAGTGTCAGAGAGTTTCAGAGAGTTTCAGAGAGCTTCAGAGAGTTTCAGAGAGTGTCAGAGAGTTTCAGAGAGTGTCAGAGAGTTTCAGAGAGAGTCAGTGAGTGTCAGAGAGTTTCAGAGAGAGTCAGATCGTGTCAGGGACTTTCAGAGAGTTTCAGAGAGTGTCACAGAGTGTCAGAGCTTTTCAGAGAGATTCAGAGAGTGTCAGAGAGTGTCACATAGTGTCATAGAGTTGCAGAGTGTGTCAGAGAGTGTCCGAGAGTTTCAGAAAGAGTCAGATAGTGTCAGAGAGTTTCAGAGATCTTCAGAGAGTGTCTGAGAGTGTCTGAGAGTGCCAGAGATTGTCAGAGAGTTTCAGAGAGTGTCAGAGAGTGTCAGAGAGTTTCAGGGAGTTTCAGAGAGTGTAAGAGAGTGTCAGAGAGTTTCAGAGAGTTTCAGAGATCTTCAGAGAGTGTCAGAGAGTGCCAGAAAGTTTCAGAGAGTATCACAGAGTGTCAGAGAGTTTCAGAGAGATTCAGAGAGTGTCCGAGAGATTCAGAAAGTGTCAGATAGTGTCAGAGAGTTTCAGAGAGCGTCAGAGAGCGTCAGAGAGTGTCTGAGAGTGCCAGAGATTGTCAGGGAGTTTCAGAGAGTTTCAGAGAGTGTCAGAGAGTGTCAGAGAGCTTCAGACAGTGTCAGGGAGTGTCAGAGAGTGTCAGAGAGTTTCAGATAGAGTCAGACAGTGTCTGAGATTGTCAAAGAGTGTCAAAGAGTTTCTGAGAGTGTCAGAGAGTTTCAGAGAGTTTCAGGGAGTGTCAGAGAGTTTCAGAGAGAGTCAGACAGTGTCTGAGAGTGTCAAAGAGTGTCAAAGAGTTTCAGAAAGTGTCAGAGAGTGTCAGAGAGTGTCAGAGAGTTTCAGAGAGTGTCAAAGAGTTTCAGAGAGTTTCTGAGAGTGTCAGAGAGTGCCAGAGAGTTTCTGAGATTTTCTGAGTGTGTCGAAGTGTGTCTGCGGGAGTCAGAGAGTATCTGAGAGTGTCACAGAGTGTCAGAGAGTGTCAGAGATTTTCAGAGAGTTTCAGAGATGTTCAGAGAGTGTCAGAGAGTGTCAGAAAGTTTCAGAGAGTGTCAGGGAGTTTTAGAGAGTTACAGAGTGTCACAGAGTGTCAGAGAGTTTCAGAGAGATTCAGAGAGTGTCAGAGAGTGTCAGAGAGTGTCACAGTGTGACACAGAGTTGCAGAGTGTGTCAGAGAGTGTCCGAGAGTTTCAGAAAGTGTCAGATACTGTCAGAGAGTTTTAGAAAGTGTCAGAGAGTGTCAGAGAGTGTCTGAGAATGTCAGAGAGTGTCAGAGTGTTTCGGAGAGTTTCACAGAGTTTCAGAGAGTGTCAGAGATTTTCAAAGAGTTTCAGAGATCTTCAGAGAGTGTCAGAGAGTGCGAGAAAGTTTCAGAGAGTGTGACAGAGTGTCGGAGAGTTTCAGAGAGATTCAGAGAGTGTCCGAGAGATTCAGAAAGTGTCAGATAGTTTCAGAGATCTTCAGAGAGTGTCTGAGAGTGTCTGAGAGTGCCAGAGATTGTCAGAGAGTTTCAGAGAGTTTCAGAGAGTGTCAGAGAGTTTCAGAGAGTTTCAGAGAGTGTCAGAGAGAGTCAGAGAGTTTCAGAGAGTTTCAGAGAGCTTCAGAGAGTTTCAGAGAGTGTCAGAAAGTTTCTGAGAGTGTCAGAGAGTTTCAGAGAGTGTCACAGAGTGTCAGAGTGATTCAGAGAGATTCAGAGAGTGTCAGAGATTGCCAGAGATTGTCAGACAGTTTCAGAGAGTTTCCGAGAATGTCAGAGAGTTTCAGAGAGAGTCAGTGAGTGTCAGAGAGTGTCAAAGTGTGTCACAGAGTTTCAGAGAGTGTCACAGAGAGCGTCAGAGAGTGTCAGAGAGTTTCAGAGAGTTTCAGAGCGTTTCAGAGACTTTCTGAGAGTGTCAGAGAGTTCCAGAGGGTTTCTGAGAGTTTCTGAGTGTGTCGGAGTGTATCTGAGAGTGTCACAGAGTGTCAGAGAGTGTCAGAGATTTTCAGAGAGTTTCAGAGATGTTCAGAGAGTGTCAGAGAGTGTCAGAAAGTTTCAGAGAGAGTCAGAGAGTGTCAGGGAGTTTCAGAGAGTTTCAGAGAGTGTCACAGAGTGTCAGAGCTTTTCAGAGAGATTCAGAGAGTGTCAGAGAGTGTCACAGAGTGTCATAGAGTTGCAGAGTGTGTCAGAGGTTGTCCGAGAGTTTCAGAATTAGTCAGATAGTGTCAGAGAGTTTCAGAAAGTGTCAGAGAGTGTCAGAGAGTGTCTGAGAGTGTAAGAGAGTGTCAGAGTCTTTCAGAGAGTGTCACAGAGTTTCAGAGAGTGTCGGAGTGTGTCAGAGAGTGTCAGAGGGTTTCAGAGAGTGTCAGAGAGTTTCAGAGAATTTCTGAGAGTGTCAGAGAGTGCCTGAGATTTTCTGACAGTTTCTGAGTGTGCCGGAGAGTGTCAGAGAGTGTCAGAGTGTTTGAGAGAGTTTCAGAGAGTTTCAGAGAGTGTCAGAGATTTTCAGAGAGTTTCAGAGATCTTCAGAGAGTGTCAGAGAGTGCCAGAAAGTTTCAGAGAGTGTCACAGAGTGTCAGAGAGTTTCAGAGAGATTCAGAGAGTGTCCGAGAGATTCAGAAAGTGTCAGATAGTGTCAGAGAGTTTCAGAAAGCGTCAGAGAGCGTCAGAGAGTGTCTGAGAGTGCCAGAGATTGTCAGGGAGTTTCAGAGAGTTTCAGAGAGTGTCAGAGAGTGTCAGAGAGCTTCAGACAGTGTCAGGGAGTGTCAGAGAGTGTCAGAGAGTTTCAGATAGAGTCAGACAGTGTCTGAGATTGTCAAAGAGTGTCAAAGAGTTTCTGAGAGTGTCAGAGAGTGTCAGAGAGTTTCAGAGAGTGTCAGGGAGTGTCAGAGAGTTTCAGAGAGAGTCAGACAGTGTCTGAGAGTGTCAAAGAGTGTCAAAGAGTTTCAGAGAGTGTCAGAGAGTGTCAGGGAGTGTCACAGAGTGTCAGAGAGTTTCAGAGAGATTCAGAGAGTGTCAGAGAGTGTCAGAGAGTGTCAGAGAGTGTCACAGTGTGACACAGAGTTGCAGAGTGTGTCAGAGAGTGTCCGAGAGTTTCAGAAAGTGTCAGATACTGTCAGAGAGTTTCAGAAAGTGTCAGAGAGTTTCAGAGAGTGTCTGAGAATGTCAGAGAGTGTCAGAGTGTTTCGGAGAGTTTCACAGAGTTTCAGAGAGTGTCAGAGATTTTCAAAGAGTTTCAGGGATCTTCAGAGAGTGTCAGAGACTGCGAGAAAGTTTCAGAGAGTGTGACAGAGTGTCGGAGAGTTTCAGAGAGATTCAGAGAGTGTCCGAGAGATTCAGAAAGTGTCAGATAGTTTCAGAGATCTTCAGAGAGTGTCTGAGAGTGTCTGAGAGTGCCAGAGATTGCCAGAGAGTTTCAGAGAGTGTCAGAGAGTGTCAGAGAGTTTCAGAGAGTTTCAGAGAGTGTCAGAGAGTGTCAGAGAGTTTCAGAGAGTTTCAGAGAGCTTCAGAGAGTTTCAGAGAGTGTCAGAGAGTTTCAGAGAGTGTCAGAGAGTTTCAGAGAGAGTCAGTGAGTGTCAGAGAGTTTCAGAGAGAGTCAGATCGTGTCAGGGACTTTCAGAGAGTTTCAGAGAGTGTCACAGAGTGTCAGAGCTTTTCAGAGAGATTCAGAGAGTGTCAGAGAGTGTCACATAGTGTCATAGAGTTGCAGAGTGTGTCAGAGAGTGTCCGAGAGTTTCAGAAAGAGTCAGATAGTGTCAGAGAGTTTCAGAGATCTTCAGAGAGTGTCTGAGAGTGTCTGAGAGTGCCAGAGATTGTCAGAGAGTTTCAGAGAGTGTCAGAGAGTGTCAGAGAGTTTCAGGGAGTTTCAGAGAGTGTAAGAGAGTGTCAGAGAGTTTCAGAGAGTTTCAGAGATCTTCAGAGAGTGTCAGAGAGTGCCAGAAAGTTTCAGAGAGTATCACAGAGTGTCAGAGAGTTTCAGAGAGATTCAGAGAGTGTCCGAGAGATTCAGAAAGTGTCAGATAGTGTCAGAGAGTTTCAGAGAGCGTCAGAGAGCGTCAGAGAGTGTCTGAGAGTGCCAGAGATTGTCAGGGAGTTTCAGAGAGTTTCAGAGAGTGTCAGAGAGTGTCAGAGAGCTTCAGACAGTGTCAGGGAGTGTCAGAGAGTGTCAGAGAGTTTCAGATAGAGTCAGACAGTGTCTGAGATTGTCAAAGAGTGTCAAAGAGTTTCTGAGAGTGTCAGAGAGTTTCAGAGAGTTTCAGGGAGTGTCAGAGAGTTTCAGAGAGAGTCAGACAGTGTCTGAGAGTGTCAAAGAGTGTCAAAGAGTTTCAGAAAGTGTCAGAGAGTGTCAGAGAGTGTCAGAGAGTTTCAGAGAGTGTCAAAGAGTTTCAGAGAGTTTCTGAGAGTGTCAGAGAGTGCCAGAGAGTTTCTGAGATTTTCTGAGTGTGTCGAAGTGTGTCTGCGGGAGTCAGAGAGTATCTGAGAGTGTCACAGAGTGTCAGAGAGTGTCAGAGATTTTCAGAGAGTTTCAGAGATGTTCAGAGAGTGTCAGAGAGTGTCAGAAAGTTTCAGAGAGTGTCAGGGAGTTTTAGAGAGTTACAGAGTGTCACAGAGTGTCAGAGAGTTTCAGAGAGATTCAGAGAGTGTCAGAGAGTGTCAGAGAGTGTCACAGTGTGACACAGAGTTGCAGAGTGTGTCAGAGAGTGTCCGAGAGTTTCAGAAAGTGTCAGATACTGTCAGAGAGTTTTAGAAAGTGTCAGAGAGTGTCAGAGAGTGTCTGAGAATGTCAGAGAGTGTCAGAGTGTTTCGGAGAGTTTCACAGAGTTTCAGAGAGTGTCAGAGATTTTCAAAGAGTTTCAGAGATCTTCAGAGAGTGTCAGAGAGTGCGAGAAAGTTTCAGAGAGTGTGACAGAGTGTCGGAGAGTTTCAGAGAGATTCAGAGAGTGTCCGAGAGATTCAGAAAGTGTCAGATAGTTTCAGAGATCTTCAGAGAGTGTCTGAGAGTGTCTGAGAGTGCCAGAGATTGTCAGAGAGTTTCAGAGAGTTTCAGAGAGTGTCAGAGAGTTTCAGAGAGTTTCAGAGAGTGTCAGAGAGAGTCAGAGAGTTTCAGAGAGTTTCAGAGAGCTTCAGAGAGTTTCAGAGAGTGTCAGAAAGTTTCTGAGAGTGTCAGAGAGTTTCAGAGAGTGTCACAGAGTGTCAGAGTGATTCAGAGAGATTCAGAGAGTGTCAGAGATTGCCAGAGATTGTCAGACAGTTTCAGAGAGTTTCCGAGAATGTCAGAGAGTTTCAGAGAGAGTCAGTGAGTGTCAGAGAGTGTCAAAGTGTGTCACAGAGTTTCAGAGAGTGTCACAGAGAGCGTCAGAGAGTGTCAGAGAGTTTCAGAGAGTTTCAGAGCGTTTCAGAGACTTTCTGAGAGTGTCAGAGAGTTCCAGAGGGTTTCTGAGAGTTTCTGAGTGTGTCGGAGTGTATCTGAGAGTGTCACAGAGTGTCAGAGAGTGTCAGAGATTTTCAGAGAGTTTCAGAGATGTTCAGAGAGTGTCAGAGAGTGTCAGAAAGTTTCAGAGAGAGTCAGAGAGTGTCAGGGAGTTTCAGAGAGTTTCAGAGAGTGTCACAGAGTGTCAGAGCTTTTCAGAGAGATTCAGAGAGTGTCAGAGAGTGTCACAGAGTGTCATAGAGTTGCAGAGTGTGTCAGAGGTTGTCCGAGAGTTTCAGAATTAGTCAGATAGTGTCAGAGAGTTTCAGAAAGTGTCAGAGAGTGTCAGAGAGTGTCTGAGAGTGTAAGAGAGTGTCAGAGTCTTTCAGAGAGTGTCACAGAGTTTCAGAGAGTGTCGGAGTGTGTCAGAGAGTGTCAGAGGGTTTCAGAGAGTGTCAGAGAGTTTCAGAGAATTTCTGAGAGTGTCAGAGAGTGCCTGAGATTTTCTGACAGTTTCTGAGTGTGCCGGAGAGTGTCAGAGAGTGTCAGAGTGTTTGAGAGAGTTTCAGAGAGTTTCAGAGAGTGTCAGAGATTTTCAGAGAGTTTCAGAGATCTTCAGAGAGTGTCAGAGAGTGCCAGAAAGTTTCAGAGAGTGTCACAGAGTGTCAGAGAGTTTCAGAGAGATTCAGAGAGTGTCCGAGAGATTCAGAAAGTGTCAGATAGTGTCAGAGAGTTTCAGAAAGCGTCAGAGAGCGTCAGAGAGTGTCTGAGAGTGCCAGAGATTGTCAGGGAGTTTCAGAGAGTTTCAGAGAGTGTCAGAGAGTGTCAGAGAGCTTCAGACAGTGTCAGGGAGTGTCAGAGAGTGTCAGAGAGTTTCAGATAGAGTCAGACAGTGTCTGAGATTGTCAAAGAGTGTCAAAGAGTTTCTGAGAGTGTCAGAGAGTGTCAGAGAGTTTCAGAGAGTGTCAGGGAGTGTCAGAGAGTTTCAGAGAGAGTCAGACAGTGTCTGAGAGTGTCAAAGAGTGTCAAAGAGTTTCAGAGAGTGTCAGAGAGTGTCAGGGAGTGTCAGAGAGTTTCAGAGAGTGTCAAAGAGTTTCAGAGAGTTTCTGAGAGTGTCAGAGAGTGCCAGAGAGTTTCTGAGAGTTTCTGAGTGTGTCGAAGTGTGTCTGCGGGAGTCAGAGAGTATCTGAGAGTGTCACAGAGTGTCAGAGAGTGTCAGAGATTTTCAGAGAGTTTCAGAGATGTTCAGAGAGTGTCAGAGAGTGTCAGAAAGTTTCAGAGAGTGTCAGAGAGTGTCAGGGAGTTTTAGAGAGTTACAGAGTGTCACAGAGTGTCAGAGAGTTTCAGAGAGATTCAGAGAGTGTCAGAGAGTGTCAGAGAGTGTCACAGTGTGACACAGAGTTGCAGAGTGTGTCAGAGAGTGTCCGAGAGTTTCAGAAAGTGTCAGATACTGTCAGAGAGTTTCAGAAAGTGTCAGAGAGTGTCAGAGAGTGTCTGAGAATGTCAGAGAGTGTCAGAGTGTTTCGGAGAGTTTCACAGAGTTTCAGAGAGTGTCAGAGATTTTCAAAGAGTTTCAGAGATCTTCAGAGAGTGTCAGAGAGTGCGAGAACGTTTCAGAGAGTGTCAGAGAGTGTCAGAGAGTTTCAGAGAGTTTCAGAGAGCTTCAGAGAGTTTCAGAGAGAGTCAGTGAGTGTCAGAGAGTTTCAGAGAGAGTCAGATAGTGTCAGGGACTTTCAGAGAGTTTCAGAGAGTGTCACAGAGTGTCAGAGCTTTTCAGAGAGATTCAGAGAGTGTCAGAGAGTGTCACATAGTGTCATAGAGTTGCAGAGTGTGTCAGAGAGTGTCCGGGAGTTTCAGAAAGAGTCAGATAGTGTCAGAGTGTTTCAGAGATCTTCAGAGAGTGTCTGAGAGTGTCTGAGAGTGCCAGAGATTGTCAGAGAGTTTCAGAGAGTGTCAGAGAGTGTCAGAGAGATTCAGGGAGTTTCAGAGAGTGTAAGAGAGTGTCAGAGAGTTTCATAGAGTTTCAGAGAGCTTCAGAGAGTTTCAGAGAGTGTCAGAAAGTTTCAGAGAGTGTCAGAGAGTTTCAGAGAGTGTCACAGCGTGTCAGAGTGATTCAGAGAGATTCAGAGAGTGTCAGAGAGTGTCAGAGAGTTTCAGAGAGTGTCACAGAGTGTCAGAGTGATTCAGAGAGATTCAGAGAGTGTCAGAGATTGCCAGAGATTGTCAGACAGTTTCAGAGAGTTTCCGAGAATGTCAGAGAGTTTCAGAGAGCGTCAGTGAGTGTCAGAGAGCGTCAGAGAGTGTCAGAGAGTTTCAGAGAGTTTCAGAGCGTTTCAGAGACTTTCTGAGAGTGTCAGAGAGTTCCAGAGGGTTTCTGAGAGTTTCTGAGTGTGTCGGAGTGTGTCTGAGAGAGTCAGAGAGTATCTGAGAGTGTCACAGAGTGTCAGAGAGTGTCAGAGATTTTCAGAGAGTTTCAGAGATGTTCAGAGAGTGTCAGAAAGTTTCAGAGAGTGTCAGAGAGTGTCAGTGAGTTTTAGAGAGTTACAGAGTGTCACAGAGTGTCAGAGAGTTTCAGAGAGATTCAGAGAGTGTCAGAGAGTGTCAGAGAGTGTCAGAGAGTGTCACAGTGTGACACAGAGTTGCAGAGTGTGTCAGAGAGTGTCCGAGAGTTTCAGAAAGTGTCAGATACTGTCAGAGAGTTTCAGAAAGTGTCAGAGAGTTTCAGAGAGTGTCTGAGAATGTCAGAGAGTGTCAGAGTGTTTCGGAGAGTTTCAGAGATCTTCAGAGAGTGTCAGAGACTGCGAGAAGGTTTCAGAGAGTGTGACAGAGTGTCGGAGAGTTTCAGAGAGATTCAGAGAGTGTCCGAGAGATTCAGAAAGTGTCAGATAGTTTCAGAGATCTTCAGAGAGTGTCTGAGAGTGTCTGAGAGTGCCAGAGATTGCCAGAGAGTTTCAGAGAGTGTCAGAGAGTGTCAGAGAGTTTCAGAGAGTTTCAGAGAGTGTCAGAGAGTGTCAGAGAGTTTCAGAGAGTTTCAGAGAGCTTCAGAGAGTTTCAGAGAGTGTCAGAGAGTTTCAGAGAGTGTCAGAGAGTTTCAGAGAGAGTCAGTGAGTGTCAGAGAGTTTCAGAGAGAGTCAGATCGTGTCAGGGACTTTCAGAGAGTTTCAGAGAGTGTCACAGAGTGTCAGAGCTTTTCAGAGAGATTCAGAGAGTGTCAGAGAGTGTCACATAGTGTCATAGAGTTGCAGAGTGTGTCAGAGAGTGTCCGAGAGTTTCAGAAAGAGTCAGATAGTGTCAGAGAGTTTCAGAGATCTTCAGAGAGTGTCTGAGAGTGTCTGAGAGTGCCAGAGATTGTCAGAGAGTTTCAGAGAGTGTCAGAGAGTGTCAGAGAGTTTCAGGGAGTTTCAGAGAGTGTAAGAGAGTGTCAGAGAGTTTCATAGAGTTTCAGAGAGCTTCAGAGAGTTTCAGAGAGTGTCAGAAAGTTTCAGAGAGTGTCAGAGAGTGTCAGAGAGTGTCACAGCGTGTCAGAGTGATTCAGAGAGATTCAGAGAGTGTCAGAGAGTGTCAGAGAGTTTCAGAGAGTGTCACAGAGTGTCAGAGTGATTCAGAGAGATTCAGAGAGTGTCAGAGATTGCCAGAGATTGTCAGACAGTTTCAGAGAGTTTCCGAGAATGTCAGAGAGTTTCAGAGAGAGTCAGTGAGTGCCAGAGAGCGTCAGAGAGTGTCAGACAGTTTCAGAGAGTTTCAGAGCGTTTCAGAGACTTTCTGAGAGTGTCAGAGAGTTCCAGAGGGTTTCTGAGAGTTTCTGAGTGTGTCGGAGTGTGTCTGAGAGAGTCAGAGAGTATCTGAGAGTGTCACAGAGTGTCAGAGAGTGTCAGAGATTTTCAGAGAGTTTCAGAGATGTTGAGAGAGTGTCAGAGAGTGTCAGAAAGTTTCAGAGAGAGTCAGAGAGTGTCAGGGAGTTTCAGAGAGTTTCAGAGAGTGTCACAGAGTGTCAGAGCTTTTCAGAGTAATTCAGAGAGTGTCAGAGAGTGTCACAGAGTGTCATAGAGTTGCAGAGTGGGTCAGAGGTTGTCCGAGAGTTTCAGAATTAGTCAGATAGTGTCAGAGAGTTTCAGAAAGTGTCAGAGAGTGTCAGAGAGTGTCTGAGAGTGTAAGAGAGTGTCAGAGTCTTTCAGAGAGTGTCACAGAGTTTCAGAGAGTGTCAGAGATTTTCAGAGAGTGCCAGAGATCTTCAGAGAGTGTCGGAGAGTGCCAGAAAGTTTCAGAGAGTGTCACAGAGTGTCGGAGAGTTTCAGAGAGATTCAGAGAGTGTCCGAGAGATTCAGAAAGTGTCAGATAGAGTCAGAGAGTTTCAGAAAGTGTCACAGAGTGTCAGAGAGTGTCTGAGAGTGTCAGAGAGTGTCAGAGAGTTTCAGAGAGTGTCAGAGAGTTTCAGAGAATTTCAGAGAGTGTCAGAGAGTTTCAGAGGGTCTCAGATAGTGTCAGAGAGTGTCAGAGAGTGTCTGAGAGTGTCTGAGAGTTTCTGAGAGTGTCAGAGAGTTTCAGTGAGCTTCTGAGAGTTTCTGAGAGTGTCAGAGAGTTACAAAGAGTTTCAGAGAGTTTCAGAGAGTGTCAGAAAGTTTCAGAGATTGTCACAGAGTTTCAGAGAGTTTCAGAGGGTGTCACAGAGTGTCAGAGAGTTTCAGAAAGCTTCAGAGAGTGTCAGAGAGTGTCAGAGAGTTTCAGAGAGAGTCCGACAGTGTCTGAGAGTGTCAAAGAGTGTCAAAGCGTTTCAGAGAGTGTCAGAGAGTGTCAGAGAGTGTCAGAGGGTTTCAGAGAGTGTCAGAGAGTTTCAGAGAATTTCTGAGAGTGTCAGAGAGTGTCAGAGAGTTTCTGACAGTTTCTGAGAGTGCCGGAGAGTGTCAGAGATTGTCAGAGTGTTTCAGAGAGTGTCACAGAGTTTCAGAGAGTGTCAGAGATTTTCAGAGAGTTTCGGAGATCTTCAGAGAGTGTCAGTGAGTGCCACAGAGTGTCAGTGAGTGTCAGAGAGTTTCAGAGAGTTTCAGAGATCTTCAGAGAGTGTCAGAGAGTGCCAGAAAGCTTCAGAGAGTGTCACAGAGTGTTGGAGAGTTTCAGAGAGATTCAGAGAGTGTCCGAGAGATTCAGAAAGTGTCAGATAGTGTCAGAGAGTTTCAGAAAGTGTCAGAGAGTGTCAGAGAGTGTCTGAGAGTGCCAGAGATTGTCAGAGAGTTTCAGAGAGTGTCAGAGAGTGTCAGAGAGTTTCAGAGAGTTTCAGAGAGTGTCAGAGAGTGTCAGAGAGCTTCAGACAGTGTCAGAGAGTGTCAGAGAGTTTCAGATAGAGTCAGACAGTGTCTGAGATTGTCAAAGAGTGTCAAAGAGTTTCAGAGAGTGTCAGAGAGTGTCAGAGAGTTTCAGAGAGTGTCAGGGAGTGTCAGAGAGTGTCAGAGAGTTTCAGAGAGAGTCAGACAGTGTCTGAGAGTGTCAAAGAGTGTTAAAGAGTTTCAGAGAGTTTCAGAGAGTGTCAGAGAGTGTCAGAGAGTTTCAGAGAGTGTCAAAGAGTTTCAGAGAGTTTCTGAGAGTGTCAGAGAGTGCCAGAGAGTTTCTGAGAGTTTCTGAGTGTGTCGAAGTGTGTCTGCGGGAGCCAGAGAGTATCTGAGAGTATCACAGAGTGTCAGAGAGTGTCAGAGATTTTCAGAGAGTTTCAGAGATGTTCAGAGAGTGTCAGAGAGTGTCAGAAAGTTTCAGAGAGTGTCAAAGAGTGTCAGGGAGTTTCAGAGAGTTACAGAGTGTCACAGAGTGTCAGAGAGTTTCAGAGAGATTCAGAGAGTGTCAGAGAGTGTCAGAGAGTGTCACAGTGTGACACAGAGTTGCAGAGTGTGTCAGAGAGTGTCCGAGAGATTCAGAAAGTGTCAGATACTGTCAGAGAGTTTCAGAAAGTGTCAGAGAGTGTCAGAGAGTGTCTGAGAATGTCAGAGAGTGTCAGAGTTTTTCAGAGAGTTTCAGAGATCTTCAGAGAGTGTCAGAGAGTGCGAGAAAGTTTCAGAGAGTGTGACAGAGTGTCGGAGAGTTTCAGAGAGATTCAGAGAGTGTCCGAGAGATTCAGAAAGTTTCAGATAGTTTCAGAGATCTTCAGAGAGTGTCTGAGAGTGTCTGAGAGTGCCAGAGATTGTCAGAGAGTTTCAGAGAGTGTCAGAGAATGTCAGAGAGTTTCAGAGAGTTTCAGAGAGTGTCAGATAGTGTCAGAGAGTTTCAGAAAGTGTCAGAGAGTGTCAGAGAGTGTCTGAGAGTGTCAGAGAGTGTCAGAGTCTTTCAGAGAGTGTCACAGAGTTTCAGAGAGTGTCAGAGATTTTCAGAGAGTGCAAGAGATCTTCAGAGAGTGTCAGACATTGCCAGAAAGTTTCAGAGAGTGTCACAGAGTGTCGGAGAGTTTCAGAGAGATTCAGAGAGTGTCCGAGAGATTCAGAACGTGTCAGATAGTGTCAGAGAGTTTCAGAAAGTGTCACAGAGTGTCAGAGAGTGTCTGAGAGTGTCAGAGAGTGTCAGAGAGTTTCAGAGAGTGTCAGAGAGTGTCAGAGAGTTTCAGAGAATTTCAGAGAGTGTCAGAGAGTTTCAGAGAGTCTCAGAAATTGTCACAGAGTGTCAGAGAGTGTCTGAGAGTGTTAGAGAGTGTCAGAGAGTTTCAGAGAGTGTCAGAGAGTGTCAGATAGTGTCAGAGAGTGTCAGAGAGTGTCTGAGAGTGTCTGAGAGTTTCAGAGAGTGTCAGAGATTGTCAGAGAGTTTCAGAGAGCTTCTGAGAGTTTCTGAGAGTGTCAGAGAGTTACAAAGAGTTTCAGAGAGTTTCAGAGAGTGTCAGAAAGTTTCCGAGAGTGTCCGAGAGTTTCAGAGAGTTTCAGAGGGTGTCACAGAGTGTCAGAGAGTTTCAGAAAGCTTCAGAGAGTGTCAGGGAGTGTCAGAGAGTGTCAGAGCTTCAGAGAGTTTCAGAGAGAGTCAGTCAGTGTCTGAGAGTGTCAAAGAGTGTCAAAGAGTTTCAGAGAGTGTCAGAGAGTGTCAGAGAGTGTCAGAGGGTTTCAGAGAGTGTCAGAGAGTTTCAGAGAGTGTCAGAGAGTGTCTGAGAGTTTCAGAGAGTTTCAGAGAGTGTCAGAGAGTGTCAGAGAGCTTCAGACAGTGTCAGGGAGTGTCAGAGAGTGTCAGAGAGTTTCAGATAGAGTCAGACAGTGTCTGAGATTGTCAAAGAGTGTCAACGAGTTTCAGAGAGTGTCAGAGAGTGTCAGAGAGTTTCAGAGAGTGTCAGGGAGTGTCAGAGAGTTTCAGAGAGAGTCAGACAGTGTCTGAGAGTGTCAAAGAGTGTCAAAGAGTTTCAGAGAGTGTCAGAGAGTGTCAGAGAGTGTCAGAGAGTTTCAGAGAGTGTCAAAGAGTTTCCGAGAGTTTCTAAGAGTGTCAGAGAGTGCCAGAGAGTTTCTGAGAGTTTCTGAGTGTGTCGAAGTGTGTCTGCGGGGGTCAGAGAGTATCTGAGAGTGTCACAGAGTGTCAGAGAGTGTCAGAGATTTTCAGAGAGTTTCAGAGATGTTCAGAGAGTGTCAGAGAGTGTCAGAAAGTTTCAGAGAGTTACAGAGTGTCACAGTGTGTCAGAGAGTTTCAGAGAGATTCAGAGAGTGTCAGAGAGTGTCAGAGAGTTTCAGAGAGCTTCTGAGAGTTTCTGAGAGTGTCAGAGAGTTACAAAGAGTTTCAGAGAGTTTCAGAGAGTGTCAGAAAGTTTCAGAGAGTGTCCGAGAGTTTCAGAGAGTTTCAGAGGGTGTCACAGAGTGTCAGAGAGTTTCGGAAAGCTTCAGAGAATGTCAGGGAGTGTCAGAGAGTGTCAGAGTTTCAGAGAGTTTCAGAGAGAGTCAGTCAGTGTCTGAGAGTGTCAAAGAGTGTCAAAGAGTTTCAGAGAGTGTCAGAGAGTGTCAGAGAGTGTCAGAGGGTTTCAGAGAGTGTCAGAGAGTGTCAGAGAGTTTCAGAGAATTTCTGAGAGTGTCAGAGAGTGCCTGAGAGTTTCTGACAGTTTCTGAGTGTGCCGGAGAGTGTCAGAGAGTGTCAGAGTGTTTCAGAGTGTGTCACAGAGTTTCAGAGAGTGTCAGAGATTTTCAGAGAGTTTCAGAGGTCTTCAGAGAGTGTCAGTGAGTGCCACAGAGTGTCAGTGAGTGTCAGAGAGTTTCAGAGAGTGTCAGAGATTTTCAGAGAGTTTCAGAGATCTTCAGAGAGTGTCAGAGAGTTTCAGAGAGATTCAGAGAGTGTCCGAGAGATTCAGAAAGTGTCAGATAGAGTCAGAGAGTTTCAGAAAGTGTCACAGAGTGTCAGAGAGTGTCTGAGAGTGTCAGAGAGTGTCAGAGAGTTTCAGAGAGTGTCAGAGAGTTTCAGAGAATTTCAGAGAGTGTCAGAGAGTTTCAGAGGGTCTCAGATAGTGTCAGAGAGTGTCAGAGAGTGTCTGAGAGTGTCTGAGAGTTTCTGTGAGTGTCAGAGAGTTTCAGTGAGCTTCTGAGAGTTTCTGAGAGTGTCAGAGAGTTACAAAGAGTTTCAGAGAGTTTCAGAGAGTGTCAGAAAGTTTCAGAGATTGTCACAGAGTTTCAGAGAGTTTCAGAGGGTGTCACAGAGTGTCAGAGAGTTTCAGAAAGCTTCAGAGAGTGTCAGAGAGTGTCAGAGAGTTTCAGAGAGAGTCCGACAGTGTCTGAGAGTGTCAAAGAGTGTCAAAGCGTTTCAGAGAGTGTCAGAGAGTGTCAGAGAGTGTCAGAGGGTTTCAGAGAGTGTCAGAGAGTTTCAGAGAATTTCTGAGAGTGTCAGAGAGTGTCAGAGAGTTTCTGACAGTTTCTGAGAGTGCCGGAGAGTGTCAGAGATTGTCAGAGTGTTTCAGAGAGTGTCACAGAGTTTCAGAGAGTGTCAGAGATTTTCAGAGAGTTTCGGAGATCTTCAGAGAGTGTCAGTGAGTGCCACAGAGTGTCAGTGAGTGTCAGAGAGTTTCAGAGAGTTTCAGAGAGTGTCCGAGAGATTCAGAAAGTGTCAGATAGTGTCAGAGAGTTTCAGAAAGTGTCAGAGAGTGTCAGAGAGTGTCTGAGAGTGCCAGAGATTGTCAGAGAGTTTCAGAGAGTGTCAGAGAGTGTCAGAGAGTTTCAGAGAGTTTCAGAGAGTGTCAGAGAGTGTCAGAGAGTGTCTGAGAGTGCCAGAGATTGTCAGAGAGTTTCAGAGAGTGTCAGAGAGTGTCAGAGAGTTTCAGAGAGTTTCAGAGAGTGTCAGAGAGTGTCAGAGAGCTTCAGACAGTGTCAGAGAGTGTCAGAGAGTTTCAGATAGAGTCAGACAGTGTCTGAGATTGTCAAAGAGTGTCAAAGAGTTTCAGAGAGTGTCACAGAGTGTTGGAGAGTTTCAGAGAGATTCAGAGAGTGTCCGAGAGATTCAGAAAGTGTCAGATAGTGTCAGAGAGTTTCAGAAAGTGTCAGAGAGTGTCAGAGAGTGTCTGAGAGTGCCAGAGATTGTCAGAGAGTTTCAGAGAGTGTCAGAGAGTGTCAGAGAGTTTCAGAGAGTTTCAGAGAGTGTCAGAGAGTGTCAGAGAGCTTCAGACAGTGTCAGAGAGTGTCAGAGAGTTTCAGATAGAGTCAGACAGTGTCTGAGATTGTCAAAGAGTGTCAAAGAGTTTCAGAGAGTGTCAGAGAGTGTCAGAGAGTTTCAGAGAGTGTCAGGGAGTGTCAGAGAGTGTCAGAGAGTTTCAGAGAGAGTCCGACAGTGTCTGAGAGTGTCAAAGAGTGTTAAAGAGTTTCAGAGAGTTTCAGAGAGTGTCAGAGAGTGTCAGAGAGTTTCAGAGAGTGTCAAAGAGTTTCAGAGAGTTTCTGAGAGTGTCAGAGAGTGCCAGAGAGTTTCTGAGAGTTTCTGAGTGTGTCGAAGTGTGTCTGCGGGAGCCAGAGAGTATCTGAGAGTATCACAGAGTGTCAGAGAGTGTCAGAGATTTTCAGAGAGTTTCAGAGATGTTCAGAGAGTGTCAGAGAGTGTCAGAAAGTTTCAGAGAGTGTCAAAGAGTGTCAGGGAGTTTCAGAGAGTTACAGAGTGTCACAGAGTGTCAGAGAGTTTCAGAGAGATTCAGAGAGTGTCAGAGAGTGTCAGAGAGTGTCACAGTGTGACACAGAGTTGCAGAGTGTGTCAGAGAGTGTCCGAGAGATTCAGAAAGTGTCAGATACTGTCAGAGAGTTTCAGAAAGTGTCAGAGAGTGTCAGAGAGTGTCTGAGAATGTCAGAGAGTGTCAGAGTTTTTCAGAGAGTTTCAGAGATCTTCAGAGAGTGTCAGAGAGTGCGAGAAAGTTTCAGAGAGTGTGACAGAGTGTCGGAGAGTTTCAGAGAGATTCAGAGAGTGTCCGAGAGATTCAGAAAGTTTCAGATAGTTTCAGAGATCTTCAGAGAGTGTCTGAGAGTGTCTGAGAGTGCCAGAGATTGTCAGAGAGTTTCAGAGAGTGTCAGAGAATGTCAGAGAGTTTCAGAGAGTTTCAGAACGTGTCAGATAGTGTCAGAGAGTTTCAGAAAGTGTCACAGAGTGTCAGAGAGTGTCTGAGAGTGTCAGAGAGTGTCAGAGAGTTTCAGAGAGTGTCAGAGAGTGTCAGAGAGTTTCAGAGAATTTCAGAGAGTGTCAGAGAGTTTCAGAGAGTCTCAGAAATTGTCACAGAGTGTCAGAGAGTGTCTGAGAGTGTTAGAGAGTGTCAGAGAGTTTCAGAGAGTGTCAGAGAGTGTCAGAGAGTGTCAGAGAGTGTCAGAGAGTGTCAGAGAGTGTCTGAGAGTGTCTGAGAGTTTCAGAGAGTGTCAGAGATTGTCAGAGAGTTTCAGAGAGCTTCTGAGAGTTTCTGAGAGTGTCAGAGAGTTACAAAGAGTTTCAGAGAGTTTCAGAGAGTGTCAGAAAGTTTCCGAGAGTGTCCGAGAGTTTCAGAGAGTTTCAGAGGGTGTCACAGAGTGTCAGAGAGTTTCAGAAAGCTTCAGAGAGTGTCAGGGAGTGTCAGAGAGTGTCAGAGCTTCAGAGAGTTTCAGAGAGAGTCAGTCAGTGTCTGAGAGTGTCAAAGAGTGTCAAAGAGTTTCAGAGAGTGTCAGAGAGTGTCAGAGAGTGTCAGAGGGTTTCAGAGAGTGTCAGAGAGTTTCAGAGAGTGTCAGAGAGTGTCTGAGAGTTTCAGAGAGTTTCAGAGAGTGTCAGAGAGTGTCAGAGAGCTTCAGACAGTGTCAGGGAGTGTCAGAGAGTGTCAGAGAGTTTCAGATAGAGTCAGACAGTGTCTGAGATTGTCAAAGAGTGTCAACGAGTTTCAGAGAGTGTCAGAGAGTGTCAGAGAGTTTCAGAGAGTGTCAGGGAGTGTCAGAGAGTTTCAGAGAGAGTCAGACAGTGTCTGAGAGTGTCAAAGAGTGTCAAAGAGTTTCAGAGAGTGTCAGAGAGTGTCAGAGAGTGTCAGAGAGTTTCAGAGAGTGTCAAAGAGTTTCCGAGAGTTTCTAAGAGTGTCAGAGAGTGCCAGAGAGTTTCTGAGAGTTTCTGAGTGTGTCGAAGTGTGTCTGCGGGGGTCAGAGAGTATCTGAGAGTGTCACAGAGTGTCAGAGAGTGTCAGAGATTTTCAGAGAGTTTCAGAGATGTTCAGAGAGTGTCAGAGAGTGTCAGAAAGTTTCAGAGAGTTACAGAGTGTCACAGTGTGTCAGAGAGTTTCAGAGAGATTCAGAGAGTGTCAGAGAGTGTCAGAGAGTTTCAGAGAGCTTCTGAGAATTTCTGAGAGTGTCAGAGAGTTACAAAGAGTTTCAGAGAGTTTCAGAGAGTGTCAGAAAGTTTCAGAGAGTGTCCGAGAGTTTCAGAGAGTTTCAGAGGGTGTCACAGAGTGTCAGAGAGTTTCGGAAAGCTTCAGAGAATGTCAGGGAGTGTCAGAGAGTGTCAGAGTTTCAGAGAGTTTCAGAGAGAGTCAGTCAGTGTCTGAGAGTGTCAAAGAGTGTCAAAGAGTTTCAGAGAGTGTCAGAGAGTGTCAGAGAGTGTCAGAGGGTTTCAGAGAGTGTCAGAGAGTGTCAGAGAGTTTCAGAGAATTTCTGAGAGTGTCAGAGAGTGCCTGAGAGTTTCTGACAGTTTCTGAGTGTGCCGGAGAGTGTCAGAGAGTGTCAGAGTGTTTCAGAGTGTGTCACAGAGTTTCAGAGAGTGTCAGAGATTTTCAGAGAGTTTCAGAGGTCTTCAGAGAGTGTCAGTGAGTGCCACAGAGTGTCAGTGAGTGTCAGAGAGTTTCAGAGAGTGTCAGAGATTTTCAGAGAGTTTCAGAGATCTTCAGAGAGTGTCAGAGAGTTTCAGAGAGTTTCAGACAGTGTCAGAGAGTGTCAGAGAGTTTCAGAGAGTGTCAGAGAGTGTCAGAGAGTTTCAGAAAGAGTCAGAGAGTGTCAGAGAGTGTCACAAAGTGTCAGACATTGTCAGAGAGTTTCAGAGAGTGTCAGAGAGTGTCAGAGAGTTTCAGAGAGTTTCAGAGAGTGTCAGAGAGTGTCAGAGAGTTTCAGAGAGTGTCAGAGAGTGTCAGAGAGTTTCAGAAAGAGTCAGAGAGAGTCAGAGAGTGTCACAAATTGTCAGACATTGTCAGAGAGTTTCAGAGAGTGTCAGAGAGTGTCAGAGAGTTTCAGAGAGTTTCAGAGAGTGTCAGAGAGTGTCAGAGAGTTTCAGAGAGAGTCAGTGAGTGTCAGAGAGTGTCAAAGTGTGTCACAGAGTTTCAGAGATTGTCAGAGTGCGTCAGATAGTGTCAGAGAGTTTCAGAGAGTGTCAGAGTGTTTCAGAGACTTTCTGAGAGTGTCAGAGAGTTCCAGAGAGTTTCTGAGAGTTTCTGAGTGTGTCGGAGTGTGTCTGAGAGAGTCAGAGAGTATCTGAGAGTGTCACAGAGTGTCAGAGAGTGTCAGAGATTTTCAGAGAGTTTCAGAGATGTTCAGAGAGTGTCAGAGAGTGACAGAAAGTTTCAGAGAGTGTCAGAGAGTGTCAGGGACTTTCAGAGAGTTTCAGAGAGTGTCACAGAGTGTCAGAGCTTTTCAGAGAGATTCAGAGTGTGTCAGAGAGTGCCCGAGAGTTTCAGAAAGAGTCAGATAGTGTCAGAGAGTTTCAGAGATCTTCAGAGAGTGTCTGAGAGTGTCTGAGAGTGCCAGAGATTGTCAGAGAGTTTCAGAGAGTCTCAGAGAGTGTCAGAGAGTTTCAGAGTGTGTCACAGAGTGTCAGAGTGATTCAGAGAGTTTCAGAGAGTGTCAGAGAGTTTCAGAGAGTTTCAGAGAGCTTCAGAGAGTTTCAGAGAGTGTCAGAAAGTTTCAGAGAGTGTCAGAGAGTTTCAGAGTGTGTCACAGAGTGTCAGAGTGATTCAGAGAGATTCAGAGAGTGTCAGAGATTGTCAGAGAGTGTCAGACAGTTTCAGAGAGTTTCAGAGAGTGTCAGAGAGTTTCAGAGAGTGTCAGAGAGTTTCAGAGAGTTTCAGAGTGTGTCTCAGAGTGTCAGAGTGATTCAGAGAGATTCAGAGAGTGTCAGAGAGTTTCAGAGAGAGTCAGAGAGTTTCAGAGACTTTCTGAGAGTGTCAGAGAGTTCCAGAGAGTTTCTGAGAGTTTCTGAGTGTGTCGGAGTGTGTCTGAGAGAGTCAGAGAGTATCTGAAAGTGTCACAGAGTGTCAGAGAGTGTCAGAGATATTCAGAGAGTTTCAGAGAGAGTCAGAGAGTGTCAGGGAGTTTCAGAGAGTTTCAGAGAGTGTCACACAGTGTCAGAGCTTTTCAGAGAGATTCAGAGAGTGTCAGAGAGTGTCACAGAGTGTCATAGAGTTACAGAGTGTGTCAGAGAGTGTCCGAGAGTTTCAGAAAGAGTCAGATAGTGTCAGAGAGATTCAGAAAGTGTCAGAGAGTGTCAGAGAGTGTCTGAGAGAGTCAGAGAGTGTCAGGGAGTTTCAGAGAGTTTCAGAGAGTGTCACACAGTGTCAGAGCTTTTCAGAGAGATTCAGAGAGTGTCAGAGAGTGTCACAGAGTGTCATAGAGTTACAGAGTGTGTCAGAGAGTGTCCGAGAGTTTCAGAAAGAGTCAGATAGTGTCAGAGAGATTCAGAAAGTGTCAGAGAGTGTCAGAGAGTGTCTGAGAGTGTCAGAGAGTGTCAGAGTCTTTCAGAGAGTGTCACAGAGTGTCAGAGAGTGCCAGAAAGTTTCAGAGAGTGTCACAGAGTGTCGGAGAGTTTCAGAGAGATTCAGAGAGTGTCCGAGAGATTCAGAAAGTGTCAGATAGTGTCAGAGAGTTTCAGAAAGTGTCAGAGAGTGTCAGAGAGTGTCTGAGAGTGTCAGAGAGTGTCAGAGAGTTTCAGAGAGTGTCAGAGAGTGTCAGAGAGTTTCAGAGAATTTCAGAGAGTGTCAGAGAGTTTCAGAGAGTCTCAGATAGTGTCAGAGAGTGTCAGAGAGTGTCTGAGAGTGTCTGAGAGTTTCAGAGAGTGTCAGAGAGTGTCAGAGTATTTCAGTGAGCTTCTGAGAGTTTCGGAGAGTGTCAGAGAGTTACAAAGAGTTTCAGAGAGTTTCAGAGAGTGTCAGAAAGTTTCAGAGAGTGTCCGAGAGATTCAGAGAGTTTCAGAGGGTGTCACAGAGTGTCCGAGAGTTTCGGAAAGCTTCAGAGAGTGTCAGGGAGTGTCAGAGAGTGTCAAAGAGTTTCAGAGAGTGTCAGAGAGTGTCAGAGAGTGTCAGAGGGTTTCAGAGAGTGTCAGAGAGTTTCAGAGAATTTCTGAGAGTGTCAGAGAGTGCCTGAGAGTTTCTGACAGTTTCTCAGTGTGCCGGAGAGTGTCAGAGAGTGTCAGAGTGTTTCAGAGAGTGTCACAGAGTTTCAGAGAGTGTCAGAGATTTTCAGTGAGTTTCAGAGATCTTCAGAGAGTGTCAGTGAGTGCCACAGAGTGTCAGTGAGTGTCAGAGAGTTTCCGAGAGTGTCAGAGATTTTCAGAGAGTTTCAGAGATCTTCAGAGAGTGTCAGAGAGTGCCAGAAAGTTTCAGAGAGTGTCACAGAGTGTCAGAGAGATTCAGAGAGATTCAGACAGTGTCCGAGAGATTCAGAAAGTGTCAGATAGTGTCAGAGAGTTTCAGAAAGCGTCAGAGAGCGTCAGAGAGTGTCTGAGAGTGCCAGAGATTGTCAGGGAGTTTCAGAGAGTTTCAGAGAGTGTCAGAGAGTGTCAGAGAGCTTCAGACAGTGTCAGGGAGTGTCAGAGAGTGTCAGAGAGTTACAGATAGAGTCAGACAGTGTCTGAGATTGTCAAAGAGTGTCAAAGAGTTTCTGAGAGTGTCAGAGAGTGTCAGAGAGTTTCAGAGAGTGTCAGGGAGTGTCAGAGAGTTTCAGAGAGAATCAGACAGTGTCTGAGAGTGTCAAAGAGTGTCAAAGAGTTTCAGAGAGTGTCAGAGAGTGTCAGAGAGTGTCAGAGAGTTTCAGAGTGTCAAAGAGTTTCAGAGAGTTTCTGAGAGTGTCAGAGAGTGCCAGAGAGTTTCTGAGAGTTTCTGAGTGTGTCGAAGTGTGTCTGCGGGAGTCAGAGAGTATCTGAGAGTGTCACAGAGTGTCAGAGAGTGTCAGGGAGTTTTAGAGAGTTACAGAGTGTCACAGAGTGTCAGAGAGTTTTAGAGAGATTCAGAGAGTGTCAGAGCGTGTCAGAAAGTGTCACAGTGTGACACAGAGTTGCAGAGTGTGTCAGAGAGTGTCCGGGAGTTTCAGAAAGTGTCAGATACTGTCAGAGAGTTTCAGAAAGTGTCAGAGAGTGTCAGAGAGTGTCTGAGAATGTCAGAGAGTGTCAGAGTGTTTCGGAGAGTTTCACAGAGTTTCAGAGAGTGTCAGAGATTTTCAAAGAGTTTCAGAGATCTTCAGAGAGTGTCAGAGAGTGCGAGAAAGTTTCAGAGAGTGTGACAGAGTGTCGGAGAGTTTCAGAGAGATTCAGAGAGTGTCCGAGAGATTCAGAAAGTGTCAGATAGTTTCAGAGATCTTCAGAGAGTGTCTGAGAGTGTCTGAGAGTGCCAGAGATTGTCAGAGAGTTTCAGAGAGTGTCAGAGAGTGTCAGAGAGTTTCAGAGAGTGTCAGAGAGTGTCAGAGAGTGTCAGAGAGTTTCAGAGAGTTTCAGAGAGCTTCAGAGAGTTTCAGAGAGTGTCAGAAAGTTTCAGAGAGTGTCAGAGAGTTTCAGAGAGTGTCACAGAGTGTCAGAATGATTCAGAGAGATTCAGAGAGTGTCAGAGATTGCCAGAGATTGTCAGGCAGTTTCAGAGTGTTTCCGAGAATGTCAGAGAGTTTCAGAGAGAGTCAGTGAGTGTCAGAGAGTGTCAAAGTGTGTCACAGAGTTTCAGAGAGTGTCAGAGAGCGTCAGAGAGTGTCAGAGAGTTTCAGAGCGTTTCAGAGACTTTCTGAGAGTGTCAGAGAGTTCCAGAGGGTTTCTGAGAGTTTCTGAGTGTGTCGGAGTGTGTCTGAGAGAGTCAGAGAGTATATGAGAGTGTCACAGAGTGTCAGAGAGTGTCAGAAATTTTCAGAGAGTTTCAGAGATGTTCAGAGAGTGTCAGAGAGTGTCAGAAAGTTTCAGAGAGAGTCAGAGAGTGTCAGGGAGTTTCAGAGATTTTCAGAGAGTGTCACAGAGTGTCAGAGCTTTTCAGAGAGATTCAGAGAGTGTCAGAGAGTGTCACAGAGTGTCATAGAGTTGCAGAGTGTGTCAGAGGGTGTCCGAGAGTTTCAGAATTAGTTAGATAGTGTCAGAGAGTTTCAGAAAGTGTCAGAGAGTGTCAGAGAGTGTCTGAGAGTGTAAGAGAGTCTCAGAGTCTTTCAGAGAGTGTCACAGAGTTTCAGAGAGTGTCAGAGATTTTCAGAGAGTGCCAGAGATCTTCAGAGAGTGTCGGAGAGTGCCAGAAAGTTTCAGAGAGTGTCACAGAGTGTCGGAGAGTTTCAGAGAGATTCAGAGAGTGTCCGAGAGATTCAGAAAGTGTCAGATAGAGTCAGAGAGTTTCAGAAAGTGTCACAGAGTGTCAGAGATTGTCTGAGAGTGTCAGAGAGTGTCAGAGAGTTTCAGAGAGTGTCAGAGAGTTTCAGAGAATTTCAGAGAGTGTCAAAGAGTTTCAGAGGGTCTCAGATAGTGTCAGAGAGTGTCAGAGAGTGTCTGAGAGTGTCTGAGAGTTTCTGAGAGTGTCAGAGAGTTTCAGTGAGCTTCTGAGAGTTTCTGAGAGTGTCAGAGAGTTACAAAGAGTTTCAGAGAGTTTCAGAGAGTGTCAGAAAGTTTCAGAGATTGTCACAGAGTTTCAGAGAGTTTCAGAGGGTGTCACAGAGTGTCAGAGAGTTTCAGAAAGCTTCAGAGAGTGTCAGAGAGTGTCAGAGAGTTTCAGAGAGAGTCCGACAGTGTCTGAGAGTGTCAAAGAGTGTCAAAGCGTTTCAGAGAGTGTCAGAGAGTGCCAGAGAGTGTCAGAGGGTTTCAGAGAGTGTCATGGAGTTTCAGAGAATTTCTGAGAGTGTCAGAGAGTGCCTGAGAGTTTCTGACAGTTTCTGAGAGTGCCGGAGAGTGTCAGAGATTGTCAGAGTGTTGCAGAGAGTGTCAGAGAGTTTCAGAGAGTGTCAGAGAGTGTCTGAGAGTTTCAGAGAGTTTCAGAGAGTGTCAGAGAGTGTCAGAGAGCTTCAGACAGTGTCAGGGAGTGTCAGAGAGTGTCAGAGAGTTTCAGATAGAGTCAGACAGTATCTGAGATTGTCAAAGAGTGTCAACGAGTTTCAGAGAGTGTCAGAGAGTGTCAGAGAGTTTCAGAGAGTGTCAGGGAGTGTCAGAGAGTTTCAGAGAGAGTCAGACAGTGTCTGAGAGTGTCAAAGAGTGTCAAAGAGTTTCAGAGAGTGTCAGAGAGTGTCAGAGAGTGTCAGAGAGTTTCAGAGAGTGTCAAAGAGTTTCCGAGAGTTTCTAAGAGTGTCAGAGAGTGCCAGAGAGTTTCTGAGAGTTTCTGAGTGTGTCGAAGTGTGTCTGCGGGAGTCAGAGAGTATCTGAGAGTGTCACAGAGTGTCAGAGAGTGTCAGAGATTTTCAGAGAGTTTCAGAGATGTTCAGAGAGTGTCAGAGAGTGTCAGAAAGTTTCAGAGAGTTACAGAGTGTCACAGTGTGTCAGAGAGTTTCAGAGAGATTCAGAGAGTGTCAGAGAGTGTCAGAGAGTTTCAGAGAGCTTCTGAGAGTTTCTGAGAGTGTCAGAGAGTTACAAAGAGTTTCAGAGAGTTTCAGAGAGTGTCAGAAAGTTTCAGAGAGTGTCCGAGAGTTTGAGAGAGTTTCAGAGGGTGTCACAGAGTGTCAGAGAGTTTCGGAAAGCTTCAGAGAGTGTCAGGGAGTGTCAGAGAGTGTCAGAGTTTCAGAGAGTTTCAGAGAGAGTCAGTCAGTGTCTGAGAGTGTCAAAGAGTGTCAAAGAGTTTCAGAGAGTGTCAGAGAGTGTCAGAGAGTGTCAGAGGGTTTCAGAGAGTGTCAGAGAGTGTCAGAGAGTTTCAGAGAATTTCTGAGAGTGTCAGAGAGTGCCTGAGAGTTTCTGACAGTTTCTGAGTGTGCCGGAGAGTGTCAGAGAGTGTCAGAGTGTTTCAGAGTGTGTCACAGAGTTTCAGAGAGTGTCAGAGATTTTCAGAGAGTTTCAGAGGTCTTCAGAGAGTGTCAGTGAGTGCCACAGAGTGTCAGTGAGTGTCAGAGAGTTTCAGAGAGTGTCAGAGATTTTCAGAGAGTTTCAGAGATCTTCAGAGAGTGTCAGAGAGTTTCAGAGAGTTTCAGAGAGTGTCAGAGAGTGTCAGAGAGTTTCAGAGAGTGTCAGAGAGTGTCAGAGAGTTTCAGAAAGAGTCAGAGAGTGTCAGAGAGTGTCAAAGTGTGTCACAGAGTTTCAGAGATTGTCAGAGAGCGTCAGATAGTGTCAGAGAGTTTCAGAGAGTGTCAGAGTGTTTCAGAGACTTTCTGAGAGTGTCAGAGAGTTCCAGAGAGTTTCTGAGAGTTTCTGAGTGTGTCGGAGTGTGTCTGAGAGAGTCAGAGAGTATCTGAGAGTGTCACAGAGTGTCAGAGAGTGTCAGAGATTTTCAGAGAGTTTCAGAGATGTTCAGAGAGTGTCAGAGAGTGACAGAAAGTTTCAGAGAGTGTCAGAGAGTGTCAGGGACTTTCAGAGAGTTTCAGAGAGTGTCACAGAGTGTCAGAGCTTTTCAGAGAGATTCAGAGAGTGTCAGAGAGTGTCACATAGTGTCATAGAGTTGCAGAGTGTGTCAGAGAGTGCCCGAGAGTTTCAGAAAGAGTCAGATAGTGTCAGAGAGTTTCAGAGATCTTCAGAGAGTGACTGAGAGTGTCTGAGAGTGCCAGAGATTGTCAGAGAGTTTAAGAGAGTCTCAGAGAGTGTCTGAGAGTTTCAGAGAGTTTCAGAGAGTGTCAGAGAGTTTCAGAGAGTTTCAGAGAGCTTCAGAGAGTTTCAGAGAGTGTCAGAAAGTTTCAGAGAGTGTCAGAGAGTTTCAGAGTGTGTCACAGAGTGTCAGAGTGATTCAGAGAGATTCAGAGAGTGTCAGAGATTGTCAGAGAGTGTCAGACAGTTTCAGAGAGTTTCAGAGAGTGTCAGAGAGTTTCAGAGAGAGTCAGTGAGTGTCAGAGTGTCAAAGAGTGTCACAGAGTTTCAGAGAGTGTCAGAGAGCGTCAGAGAGTGTCAGAGAGTTTCAGAGAGAGTCAGAGAGTTTCAGAGACTTTCTGAGAGTGTCAGAGAGTTCCAGAGAGTTTCTGAGAGTTTCTGAGTGTGTCGGAGTGTGTCTGAGAGAGTCAGAGAGTATCTGAGAGTGTCACAGAGTGTCAGAGAGTGTCAGAGATATTCAGAGAGTTTCAGAGAGAGTCAGAGAGTGTCAGGGAGTATCAGAGAGTTTCAGAGAGTGTCAGAGAGTGTCTGAGAGTGTCAGAGAGTGTCAGAGTCTTTCAGAGAGTGTCACAGAGTTTCAGAGAGTGTCAGAGAGTTTCAGAGAGAGTCAGACAGTGTCTGAGAGTGTCAGAGAGTGTCAGAGTATTTCAGAGTGTGTCACAGAGTTTCAGAGAGTGTCAGAGATTTTCAGAGAGTTTCAGAGGTCTTCAGAGAGTGTCAGTGAGTGCCACAGAGTGTCAGTGAGTGTCAGAGAGTTTCAGAGAGTGTCAGAGATTTTCAGAGAGTTTCAGAGATCTTCAGAGAGTGTCAGAGAGTTTCAGAGAGTTTCAGAGAGTGTCAGAGAGTGTCAGAGAGTTTCAGAGAGTGTCAGAGAGTGTCAGAGAGTTTCAGAAAGAGTCAGAGAGTGTCAGAGAGTGTCACAAAGTGTCAGAGATTGTCAGAGAGTTTCAGAGAGTGTCAGAGAGTGTCAGAGAGTTTCAGAGAGTTTCAGAGAGTGTCAGAGAGTGTCAGAGAGTTTCAGAGAGAGTCAGTGAGTGTCAGAGAGTGTCAAAGTGTGTCACAGAGTTTCAGAGATTGTCAGAGAGCGTCAGATAGTGTCAGAGAGTTTCAGAGAGTGTCAGAGTGTTTCAGAGACTTTCTGAGAGTGTCAGAGAGTTCCAGAGAGTTTCTGAGAGTTTCTGAGTGTGTCGGAGTGTGTCTGAGAGAGTCAGAGAGTATCTGAGAGTGTCACAGAGTGTCAGAGAGTGTCAGAGATTTTCAGAGAGTTTCAGAGATGTTCAGAGAGTGTCAGAGAGTGACAGAAAGTTTCAGAGAGTGTCAGAGAGTGTCAGGGATTTTCAGAGAGTTTCAGAGAGTGTCACAGAGTGTCAGAGCTTTTCAGAGAGATTCAGAGAGTGTCAGAGAGTGTCACATAGTGTCATAGAGTTGCAGAGTGTGTCAGAGAGTGCCCGAGAGTTTCAGAAAGAGTCAAATAGTGTCAGAGAGTTTCAGAGAGCTTCAGAGAGTGTCTGAGAGTGTCTGAGAGTGCCAGAGATTGTCAGAGAGTTTCAGAGAGTTTCAGAGAGTGTCAGAGAGTTTCAGAGAGTTTCAGAGAGCTTCAGAGAGTTTCAGAGAGTGTCAGAAAGTTTCAGAGAGTGTCAGAGAGTTTCAGAGTGTGTCACAGAGTGTCAGAGTGATTCAGAGAGATTCAGAGAGTGTCAGAGATTGTCAGAGAGTGTCAGACAGTTTCAGAGAGTTTCAGAGAGTGTCAGAGAGTTTCAGAGAGAGTCAGTGAGTGTCAGAGTGTCAAAGAGTGTCACAGAGTTTCAGAGAGTGTCAGAGAGCGTCAGAGAGTGTCAGAGAGTTTCAGAGAGAGTCAGAGAGTTTCAGAGACTTTCTGAGAGTGTCAGAGAGTTCCAGAGAGTTTCTGAGAGTTTCTGAGTGTGTCGGAGTGTGTCTGAGAGAGTCAGAGAGTATCTGAGAGTGTCACAGAGTGTCAGAGAGTGTCAGAGATATTCAGAGAGTTTCAGAGAGAGTCAGAGAGTGTCAGGGAGTTTCAGAGAGTTTCAGAGAGTGTCACACAGTGTCAGAGCTTTTCAGAGAGATTCAGAGAGTGTCAGAGAGTGTCACAGAGTGTCATAGAGTTACAGAGTGTGTCAGAGAGTGTCCGAGAGTTTCAGAAAGAGTCAGATAGTGTCAGAGAGATTCAGAAAGTGTCAGAGAGTGTCAGAGAGTGTCTGAGAGTGTCAGAGAGTGTCAGAGTCTTTCAGAGAGTGTCACAGAGTTTCAGAGAGTGTCAGACAGTTTCAGAGAGTGCCAGAGATCTTAAGAGAGTGTCAGAGAGTGCCAGAAAGTTTCAGAGAGTGTCACAGAGTGTCGGAGAGTTTCAGAGAGATTCAGAGAGTGTCCGAGAGATTCAGAAAGTGTCAGATAGTGTCAGAGAGTTTCAGAAAGTGTCAGAGAGTGTCAGAGAGTGTCTGAGAGTGTCAGAGAGTGTCAGAGAGTTTCAGAGAGTGTCAGAGAGTGTCAGAGAGTTTCAGAGAATTTCAGAGAGTGTCAGAGAGTTTCAGAGAGTCTCAGATAGTGTCAGAGAGTGTCAGAAAGTTTCAGAGAGTGTCAGAGAGTGTCAGAGAGTTTCAGAGAATTTCAGAGAGTGTCAGAGAGTTTCAGAGAGTCTCAGATAGTGTCAGAGAGTGTCAGAGAGTGTCTGAGAGTTACAAAGAGTTTCAGAGAGTTTCAGAGAGTGTCAGAAAGTTTCAGAGAGTGTCCGAGAGATTCAGAGAGATTCAGAGAGTGTCCGAGAGATTCAGAAAGTGTCAGATAGTGTCAGAGAGTTTCAGAAAGTGTCAGAGAGTGTCAGAGAGTGTCTGAGAGTGTCAGAGAGTGTCAGAGAGTTTCAGAGAGTGTCAGAGAGTGTCAGAGAGTTTCAGAGAATTTCAGAGAGTGTCAGAGAGTTTCAGAGAGTCTCAGATAGTGTCAGAGAGTGTCAGAGAGTGTCTGAGAGTGTCTGAGAGTTTCAGAGAGTGTCAGAGAGTGTCAGAGTATTTCAGTGAGCTTCTGAGAGTTTCTGAGAGTGTCAGAGAGTTACAAAGAGTTTCAGAGAGTTTCAGAGAGTGTCAGAAAGTTTCAGAGAGTGTCCGAGAGTTTCGGAAAGCTTCAGAGAGTGTCAGGGAGTGTCAGAGAGTGTCAAAGAGTTTCAGAGAGTGTCAGAGAGTGTCAGAGGGTTTCAGAGAGTGTCAGAGAGTTTCAGAGAATTTCTGAGAGTGTCAGAGAGTGCCTGAGAGTTTCTGACAGTTTCTGAGTGTGCCGGAGAGTGTCAGAGAGTGTCAGAGTGTTTCAGAGAGTGTCACAGAGTTTCAGAGAGTGTCAGAGATTTTCAGAGAGTTTCAGAGATCTTCAGAGAGTGTCAGTGAGTGCCACAGAGTGTCAGTGAGTGTCAGAGAGTTTCAGAGAGTGTCAGAGATTTTCAGAGAGTTTCAAAGATCTTCAGAGAGTGTCAGAGAGTGCCAGAAAGTTTCAGAGAGTGTCACAGAGTGTCAGAGAGATTCAGAGAGATTCAGAGAGTGTCCGAGAGATTCAGAAAGTGTCAGATAGTGTCAGAGAGTTTCAGAAAGCGTCAGAGAGCGTCAGAGAGTGTTTGAGAGTGTCAGAGATTGTCAGGGAGTTTCAGAGAGTTTCAAAGAGTGTCAGGGAGTTTTAGAGAGTTACAGTGTGTCACAGAGTGTCAGAGAGTTTCAGAGAGATTCAGAGAGTGTCAGAGCGTGTCAGAGAGTGTCACAGTGTGACACAGAGTTGCAGAGTGTGTCAGAGAGTGTCCGAGAGTTTCAGAAAGTGTCAGATACTGTCAGAGAGTTTCAGAAAGTGTCAGAGAGTGTCAGAGAGTGTCTGAGAATGTCAGAGAGTGTCAGAGTGTTTCGGAGAGTTTCACAGAGTTTCAGAGAGTGTCAGAGATTTTCAAAGAGTTTCAGAGATCTTCAGAGAGTGTCAGAGAGTGCGAGAAAGTTTCAGAGAGTGTGACAGAGTGTCGGAGAGTTTCAGAGAGATTCAGAGAGTGTCCGAGAGATTCAGAAAGTGTCAGATAGTTTCAGAGATCTTCAGAGAGTGTCTGAGAGTGTCTGAGAGTGCCAGAGATTGTCAGAGAGTTTCAGAGAGTGTCAGAGAGTGTCAGAGAGTTTCAGAGAGTGTCAGAGAGTTTCAGAGAGTTTCAGAGAGATTCAGAGAGTGTCAGAGCGTGTCAGAGAGTGTCACAGTGTGACACAGAGTTGCAGAGTGTGTCAGAGAGTGTCCGAGAGTTTCAGAAAGTGTCAGATACTGTCAAAGCGTTTCAGAGAGTTTCAGAGAGCTTCAGAGAGTTTCAGAGAGTGTCAGAAAGTTTCAGAGAGTGTCAGAGAGTTTCAGAGAGTGTCACAGAGTGTCAGAGTGATTCAGAGAGATTCAGAGAGTGTCAGAGATTGCCAGAGATTGTCAGACAGTTTCAGAGTGTTTCCGAGAATGTCAGAAAGTTTCAGAGAGAGTCAGTGAGTGTCAGAGAGTGTCAAAGTGTGTCACAGAGTTTCAGAGAGTGTCAGAGAGCGTCAGAGAGTGTCAGAGAGTTTCAGAGAGTTTCAGAGCGTTTCAGAGACTTTCTGAGAGTGTCAGAGAGTTCCAGAGGGTTTCTGAGAGTTTCTGAGTGTGTCGGAGTGTGTCTGAGAGAGTCAGAGAATATCTGAGAGTGTCACAGAGTGTCAGAGAGTGTCAGAAATTTTCAGAGAGTTTCAGAGATGTTCAGAGAGTGTCAGAGAGTGTCAGAAAGTTTCAGAGAGAGTCAGAGAGTGTCAGGGAGTTTCAGAGATTTTCAGAGAGTGTCACAGAGTGTCAGAGCTTTTCAGAGAGATTCAGAGAGTGTCAGAGAGTGTCACAGAGTGTCATAGAGTTGCAGAGTGTGTCAGAGGGTGTCCGAGAGTTTCAGAATTAGTCAGATAGTGTCAGAGAGTTTCAGAAAGTGTCAGAGAGTGTCAGAGAGTGTCTGAGAGTGTAAGAGAGTGTCAGAGTCTTTCAGAGAGTGTCACAGAGTTTCAGAGAGTGTCAGAGATTTTCAGAGAGTGCCAGAGATCTTCAGAGAGTGTCGGAGAGTGCCAGAAAGTTTCAGAGAGTGTCACAGAGTGTCGGAGAGTTTCAGAGAGATTCAGAGAGTGTCCGAGAGATTCAGAAAGTGTCAGATAGAGTCAGAGAGTTTCAGAAAGTGTCACAGAGTGTCAGAGAGTGTCTGAGAGTGTCAGAGAGTGTCAGAGAGTTTCAGAGAGTGTCAGAGAGTTTCAGAGGGTCTCAGATAGTGTCAGAGAGTGTCAGAGAGTGTCTGAGAGTGTCTGAGAGTTTCTGAGAGTGTCAGAGAGTTTCAGTGAGCTTCTGAGAGTTTCTGAGAGTGTCAGAGAGTTACAAAGAGTTTCAGAGAGTTTCAGAGAGTGTCAGAAAGTTTCAGAGATAGTCACAGAGTTTCAGAGAGATTCAGAGGGTGTCACAGAGTGTCAGAGAGTTTCAGAAAGCTTCAGAGAGTGTCAGAGAGTGTCAGAGAGTTTCAGAGAGAGTCCGACAGTGTCTGAGAGTGTCAAAGAGTGTCAAAGCGTTTCAGAGAGTGTCAGAGAGTGTCAGAGAGTGTCAGAGGGTTTCAGAGAGTGTCAGAGAGTTTCAGAGAATTTCTGAGAGTGTCAGAGAGTGCCTGAGAGTTTCTGACAGTTTCTGAGAGTGCCGGAGAGTGTCAGAGATTGTCAGAGTGTTTCAGAGAGTGTCACAGAGTTTCAGAGAGTGTCAGAGATTTTCAGAGAGTTTCAGAGATCTTCAGAGAGTGTCAGAGAGTTTCAGAAAGTGTCAGAGACTGTCAGAGAGTGTCTGAGAGTGTAAGAGAGTGTCAGAGTCTTTCAGAGAGTGTCACAGAGTTTCAGAGAGTGTCAGAGATTTTCAGAGAGTGCCAGAGATCTTCAGAGAGTGTCAGAGAGTGCCAGAAAGTTTCAGAGTGTCACAGAGTGTCGGAGAGTTTCAGAGAGATTCAGAGAGTGTCCGAGAGATTCAGAAAGTGTCAGATAGAGTCAGAGAGTTTCAGAAAGTGTCACAGAGTGTCAGAGAGTGTCTGAGAGTGTCAGAGAGTGTCAGAGAGTTTCAGAGAGTGTCAGAGAGTTTCAGAGGGTCTCAGATAGTGTCAGAGAGTGTCAGAGAGTGTCTGAGAGTGTCTGAGAGTTTCTGAGAGTGTCAGAGAGTTTCAGTGAGCTTCTGAGAGTTTCTGAGAGTGTCAGAGAGTTACAAAGAGTTTCAGAGAGTTTCAGAGAGTGTCAGAAAGTTTCAGAGATAGTCACAGAGTTTCAGAGAGATTCAGAGGGTGTCACAGAGTGTCAGAGAGTTTCAGAAAGCTTCAGAGAGTGTCAGAGAGTGTCAGAGAGTTTCAGAGAGAGTCCGACAGTGTCTGAGAGTGTCAAAGAGTGTCAAAGCGTTTCAGAGAGTGTCAGAGAGTGTCAGAGAGTGTCAGAGGGTTTCAGAGAGTGTCAGAGAGTTTCAGAGAATTTCTGAGAGTGTCAGAGAGTGCCTGAGAGTTTCTGACAGTTTCTGAGAGTGCCGGAGAGTGTCAGAGATTGTCAGAGTGTTTCAGAGAGTGTCACAGAGTTTCAGAGAGTGTCAGAGATTTTCAGAGAGTTTCAGAGATCTTCAGAGAGTGTCAGAGAGTGCCAGAAAGTGTCAGAGAGTGTCAAAGAGTGTCAAAGAGTTTCAGAGAGTGTCAGAGAGTGTCAGAGAGTGTCAGAGGGTTTCAGAGAGTGTCAGAGAGTTTCAGAGAATTTCTGAGGTTGTCAGAGAGTGCCTGAGAGTTTCTGACAGTTTCTGAGTGTGCCGGAGAGTGTCAGAGAGTGTCAGAGTGTCAGTGAGTGTCAGAGAGTTTCAGAGAGTGTCAGAGATTTTCAGAGAGTTTCAGAGATCTTCAGAGAGTGTCAGAGAGTGCCAGAAAGTTTCAGAGAGTGTCACAGAGTGTCGGAGAGTTTCAGAGAGATTCAGAGAGTGTCCGAGAGATTCAGAAAGTGTCAGATAGTGTCAGAGAGTTTCAGAAAGTGTCAGAGAGTGTCAGAGAGTGTCTGAGAGTGCCAGAGATTGTCAGAGAGTTTCAGAGAGTGTCAGAGAGTGTCAGAGAGTTTCAGAGAGTTTCAGAGAGTGTCAGAGAGTGTCAGAGAGCTTCAGACAGTGTCAGGGAGTGTCAGAGAGTGTCAGAGAGTTTCAGATAGAGTCAGACAGTGGGTAGATTGTCAAAGAGTGTCAAAGGGTTTCAGAGAGTGTCAGAGAGTGTCAGAGAGTTTCAGAGAATGTCAGGGAGTCTCAGAGAGTGTCAGAGAGTATCAGAGAGATTCAGACAGTGTCTGAGAGTGTCAAAGAGTGTCAAAGGGTTTCAGAGAGTGTCAGAGAGTGTCAGAGAGTGTCAGAGAGGTTCAGAGAGTGTCAAAGAGTTTCAGAGAGTTTCAGAGAGTGTCAGAGATTTTCAGAGAGTTTCAGAGATCTTCAGAGAGTGTCAGAGAGTGCCAGAAAGTTTCAGAGAGTGTCACAGAGTGTCGGAGAGATTCAGAGAGATTCAGAGAGTGTCCGAGAGATTCAGAAAGTGTCAGATAGTGTCAGAGAGTTTCAGAAAGCGTCAGAGAGCGTCAGAGAGTGTTTGAGAGTGTCAGAGATTGTCAGGGAGTTTCAGAGAGTTTCAAAGAGTGTCAGGGAGTTTTAGAGAGCTTCAGACAGTGTCAGGGAGTGTCAGAGAGTTTCAGATAGAGTCAGACAGTGTCTGAGATTGTCAAAGAGTGTCAAAGAGTTTCTGAGAGTGTCAGAGAGTTTCAGAGAGTTTCACAGAGTGTCAGGGAGTGTCAGAGAGTTTCAGAGAGAGTCAGACAGTGTCTGAGAGTGTCAAAGAGTGTCAAAGAGTTTCAGAGAGTGTCAGAGAGTGTCAGAGAGTGTCAGAGAGTTTCAGAGTGTCAAAGAGTTTCAGAGAGTTTCTGAGAGTGTCAGAGAGTGCCAGAGAGTTTCTGAGAGTTTCTGAGTGTGTCGAAGTGTGTCTGCGGGAGTCAGAGAGTATCTGAGAGTGTCACAGATTGTCAGAGAGTGTCAGAGATTTTCAGAGAGTTTCAGAGATGTTCAGAGAGTGTCAGAGAGTGTCAGAAAGTTTCAGAGAGTGTCAGAGAGTGTCAGGGAGTTTTAGAGAGTTACAGTGTGTCACAGAGTGTCAGAGAGTTTCAGAGAGATTCAGAGAGTGTCAGAGCGTGTCAGAGAGTGTCACAGTGTGACACAGAGTTTCAGAGAGTGTCAGAGAGCGTCAGAGAGTGTCAGAGAGTTTCAGAGAGAGTCAGAGAGTTTCAGAGACTTTCTGAGAGTGTCAGAGAGTTCCAGAGAGTTTCTGAGAGTTTCTGAGTGTGTCGGAGTGTGTCTGAGAGAGTCAGAGAGTATCTGAGAGTGTCACAGAGTGTCAGAGAGTGTCAGAGATATTCAGAGAGTTTCAGAGAGAGTCAGAGAGTGTCAGGGAGTTTCAGAGAGTTTCAGAGAGTGTCACACAGTGTCAGAGCTTTTCAGAGAGATTCAGAGAGTGTCAGAGAGTGTCACAGAGTGTCATAGAGTTACAGAGTGTGTCAGAGAGTGTCCGAGAGTTTCAGAAAGAGTCAGATAGTGTCAGAGAGATTCAGAAAGTGTCAGAGAGTGTCAGAGAGTGTCTGAGAGTGTCAGAGAGTGTCAGAGTCTTTCAGAGAGTGTCACAGAGTTTCAGAGAGTGTCAGACAGTTTCAGAGAGTGCCAGAGATCTTAAGAGAGTGTCAGAGAGTGCCAGAAAGTTTCAGAGAGTGTCACAGAGTGTCGGAGAGTTTCAGAGAGATTCAGAGAGTGTCCGAGAGATTCAGAAAGTGTCAGATAGTGTCAGAGAGTTTCAGAAAGTGTCAGAGAGTGTCAGAGAGTGTCTGAGAGTGTCAGAGAGTGTCAGAGAGTTTCAGAGAGTGTCAGAGAGTGTCAGAGAGTTTCAGAGAATTTCAGAGAGTGTCAGAGAGTTTCAGAGAGTCTCAGATAGTGTCAGAGAGTGTCAGAGAGTTTCAGAGAGTGTCAGAGAGTGTCAGAGAGTTTCAGAGAATTTCAGAGAGTGTCAGAGAGTTTCAGAGAGTCTCAGATAGTGTCAGAGAGTGTCAGAGAGTGTCTGAGAGTTACAAAGAGTTTCAGAGAGTTTCAGAGAGTGTCAGAAAGTTTCAGAGAGTGTCCGAGAGATTCAGAGAGATTCAGAGAGTGTCCGAGAGATTCAGAAAGTGTCAGATAGTGTCAGAGAGTTTCAGAAAGTGTCAGAGAGTGTCAGAGAGTGTCTGAGAGTGTCAGAGAGTGTCAGAGAGTTTCAGAGAGTGTCAGAGAGTGTCAGAGAGTTTCAGAGAATTTCAGAGAGTGTCAGAGAGTTTCAGAGAGTCTCAGATAGTGTCAGAGAGTGTCAGAGAGTGTCTGAGAGTGTCTGAGAGTTTCAGAGAGTGTCAGAGAGTGTCAGAGTATTTCAGTGAGCTTCTGAGAGTTTCTGAGAGTGTCAGAGAGTTACAAAGAGTTTCAGAGAGTTTCAGAGAGTGTCAGAAAGTTTCAGAGAGTGTCCGAAAGATTCAGAGAGTTTCAGAGGGTGTCACAGAGTGTCCGAGAGTTTCGGAAAGCTTCAGAGAGTGTCAGGGAGTGTCAGAGAGTGTCAAAGAGTTTCAGAGAGTGTCAGAGAGTGTCAGAGGGTTTCAGAGAGTGTCAGAGAGTTTCAGAGAATTTCTGAGAGTGTCAGAGAGTGCCTGAGAGTTTCTGACAGTTTCTGAGTGTGCCGGAGAGTGTCAGAGAGTGTCAGAGTGTTTCAGAGAGTGTCACAGAGTTTCAGAGAGTGTCAGAGATTTTCAGAGAGTTTCAGAGATCTTCAGAGAGTGTCAGTGAGTGCCACAGAGTGTCAGTGAGTGTCAGAGAGTTTCAGAGAGTGTCAGAGATTTTCAGAGAGTTTCAAAGATCTTCAGAGAGTGTCAGAGAGTGCCAGAAAGTTTCAGAGAGTGTCACAGAGTGTCAGAGAGATTCAGAGAGATTCAGAGAGTGTCCGAGAGATTCAGAAAGTGTCAGATAGTGTCAGAGAGTTTCAGAAAGCGTCAGAGAGCGTCAGAGAGTGTTTGAGAGTGTCAGAGATTGTCAGGGAGTTTCAGAGAGTTTCAAAGAGTGTCAGAGAGTGTCAGAGAGCTTCAGACAGTGTCAGGGAGTGTCAGAGAGTTTCAGATAGAGTCAGACAGTGTCTGAGATTGTCAAAGAGTGTCAAAGAGTTTCTGAGAGTGTCAGAGAGTTTCAGAGAGTTTCAGAGAGTGTCAGGGAGTGTCAGAGAGTTTCAGAGAGAGTCAGACAGTGTCTGAGAGTGTCAAAGAGTGTCAAAGAGTTTCAGAGAGTGTCAGAGAGTGTCAGAGAGTGTCAGAGAGTTTCAGAGTGTCAAAGAGTTTCAGAGAGTTTCTGAGAGTGTCAGAGAGTGCCAGAGAGTTTCTGAGAGTTTCTGAGTGTGTCGAAGTGTGTCTGCGGGAGTCAGAGAGTATCTGAGAGTGTCACAGATTGTCAGAGAGTGTCAGAGATTTTCAGAGAGTTTCAGAGATGTTCAGAGAGTGTCAGAGAGTGTCAGAAAGTTTCAGAGAGTGTCAGAGAGTGTCAGGGAGTTTTAGAGAGTTACAGTGTGTCACAGAGTGTCAGAGAGTTTCAGAGAGATTCAGAGAGTGTCAGAGCGTGTCAGAGAGTGTCACAGTGTGACACAGAGTTGCAGAGTGTGTCAGAGAGTGTCCGAGAGTTTCAGAAAGTGTCAGATACTGTCAGAGAGTTTCAGAAAGTGTCAGAGAGTGTCAGAGAGTGTCTGAGAATGTCAGAGAGTGTCAGAGTGTTTCGGAGAGTTTCACAGAGTTTCAGAGAGTGTCAGAGATTTTCAAAGAGTTTCAGAGATCTTCAGAGAGTGTCAGAGAGTGCGAGAAAGTTTCAGAGAGTGTGACAGAGTGTCGGAGAGTTTCAGAGAGATTCAGAGAGTGTCCGAGAGATTCAGAAAGTGTCAGATAGTTTCAGAGATCTTCAGAGAGTGTCTGAGAGTGTCTGAGAGTGCCAGAGATTGTCAGAGAGTTTCAGAGAGTGTCAGAGAGTGTCAGAGAGTTTCAGAGAGTGTCAGAGAGTTTCAGAGAGTTTCAGAGAGATTCAGAGAGTGTCAGAGCGTGTCAGAGAGTGTCACAGTGTGACACAGAGTTGCAGAGTGTGTCAGAGAGTGTCCGAGAGTTTCAGAAAGTGTCAGATACTGTCAAAGCGTTTCAGAGAGTTTCAGAGAGCTTCAGAGAGTTTCAGAGAGTGTCAGAAAGTTTCAGAGAGTGTCAGAGAGTTTCAGAGAGTGTCACAGAGTGTCAGAGTGATTCAGAGAGATTCAGAGAGTGTCAGAGATTGCCAGAGATTGTCAGACAGTTTCAGAGTGTTTCCGAGAATGTCAGAAAGTTTCAGAGAGAGTCAGTGAGTGTCAGAGAGTGTCAAAGTGTGTCACAGAGTTTCAGAGAGTGTCAGAGAGCGTCAGAGAGTGTCAGAGAGTTTCAGAGAGTTTCAGAGCGTTTCAGAGACTTTCTGAGAGTGTCAGAGAGTTCCAGAGGGTTTCTGAGAGTTTCTGAGTGTGTCGGAGTGTGTCTGAGAGAGTCAGAGAATATCTGAGAGTGTCACAGAGTGTCAGAGAGTGTCAGAAATTTTCAGAGAGTTTCAGAGATGTTCAGAGAGTGTCAGAGAGTGTCAGAAAGTTTCAGAGAGAGTCAGAGAGTGTCAGGGAGTTTCAGAGATTTTCAGAGAGTGTCACAGAGTGTCAGAGCTTTTCAGAGAGATTCAGAGAGTGTCAGAGAGTGTCACAGAGTGTCATAGAGTTGCAGAGTGTGTCAGAGGGTGTCCGAGAGTTTCAGAATTAGTCAGATAGTGTCAGAGAGTTTCAGAAAGTGTCAGAGAGTGTCAGAGAGTGTCTGAGAGTGTAAGAGAGTGTCAGAGTCTTTCAGAGAGTGTCACAGAGTTTCAGAGAGTGTCAGAGATTTTCAGAGAGTGCCAGAGATCTTCAGAGAGTGTCGGAGAGTGCCAGAAAGTTTCAGAGAGTGTCACAGAGTGTCGGAGAGTTTCAGAGAGATTCAGAGAGTGTCCGAGAGATTCAGAAAGTGTCAGATAGAGTCAGAGAGTTTCAGAAAGTGTCACAGAGTGTCAGAGAGTGTCTGAGAGTGTCAGAGAGTGTCAGAGAGTTTCAGAGAGTGTCAGAGAGTTTCAGAGGGTCTCAGATAGTGTCAGAGAGTGTCAGAGAGTGTCTGAGAGTGTCTGAGAGTTTCTGAGAGTGTCAGAGAGTTTCAGTGAGCTTCTGAGAGTTTCTGAGAGTGTCAGAGAGTTACAAAGAGTTTCAGAGAGTTTCAGAGAGTGTCAGAAAGTTTCAGAGATAGTCACAGAGTTTCAGAGAGATTCAGAGGGTGTCACAGAGTGTCAGAGAGTTTCAGAAAGCTTCAGAGAGTGTCAGAGAGTGTCAGAGAGTTTCAGAGAGAGTCCGACAGTGTCTGAGAGTGTCAAAGAGTGTCAAAGCGTTTCAGAGAGTGTCAGAGAGTGTCAGAGAGTGTCAGAGGGTTTCAGAGAGTGTCAGAGAGTTTCAGAGAATTTCTGAGAGTGTCAGAGAGTGCCTGAGAGTTTCTGACAGTTTCTGAGAGTGCCGGAGAGTGTCAGAGATTGTCAGAGTGTTTCAGAGAGTGTCACAGAGTTTCAGAGAGTGTCAGAGATTTTCAGAGAGTTTCAGAGATCTTCAGAGAGTGTCAGAGAGTTTCAGAAAGTGTCAGAGACTGTCAGAGAGTGTCTGAGAGTGTAAGAGAGTGTCAGAGTCTTTCAGAGAGTGTCACAGAGTTTCAGAGAGTGTCAGAGATTTTCAGAGAGTGCCAGAGATCTTCAGAGAGTGTCAGAGAGTGCCAGAAAGTTTCAGAGTGTCACAGAGTGTCGGAGAGTTTCAGAGAGATTCAGAGAGTGTCCGAGAGATTCAGAAAGTGTCAGATAGAGTCAGAGAGTTTCAGAAAGTGTCACAGAGTGTCAGAGAGTGTCTGAGAGTGTCAGAGAGTGTCAGAGAGTTTCAGAGAGTGTCAGAGAGTTTCAGAGGGTCTCAGATAGTGTCAGAGAGTGTCAGAGAGTGTCTGAGAGTGTCTGAGAGTTTCTGAGAGTGTCAGAGAGTTTCAGTGAGCTTCTGAGAGTTTCTGAGAGTGTCAGAGAGTTACAAAGAGTTTCAGAGAGTTTCAGAGAGTGTCAGAAAGTTTCAGAGATAGTCACAGAGTTTCAGAGAGATTCAGAGGGTGTCACAGAGTGTCAGAGAGTTTCAGAAAGCTTCAGAGAGTGTCAGAGAGTGTCAGAGAGTTTCAGAGAGAGTCCGACAGTGTCTGAGAGTGTCAAAGAGTGTCAAAGCGTTTCAGAGAGTGTCAGAGAGTGTCAGAGAGTGTCAGAGGGTTTCAGAGAGTGTCAGAGAGTTTCAGAGAATTTCTGAGAGTGTCAGAGAGTGCCTGAGAGTTTCTGACAGTTTCTGAGAGTGCCGGAGAGTGTCAGAGATTGTCAGAGTGTTTCAGAGAGTGTCACAGAGTTTCAGAGAGTGTCAGAGATTTTCAGAGAGTTTCAGAGATCTTCAGAGAGTGTCAGAGAGTGCCAGAAAGTGTCAGAGAGTGTCAAAGAGTGTCAAAGAGTTTCAGAGAGTGTCAGAGAGTGTCAGAGAGTGTCAGAGGGTTTCAGAGAGTGTCAGAGAGTTTCAGAGAATTTCTGAGGTTGTCAGAGAGTGCCTGAGAGTTTCTGACAGTTTCTGAGTGTGCCGGAGAGTGTCAGAGAGTGTCAGAGTGTCAGTGAGTGTCAGAGAGTTTCAGAGAGTGTCAGAGATTTTCAGAGAGTTTCAGAGATCTTCAGAGAGTGTCAGAGAGTGCCAGAAAGTTTCAGAGAGTGTCACAGAGTGTCGGAGAGTTTCAGAGAGATTCAGAGAGTGTCCGAGAGATTCAGAAAGTGTCAGATAGTGTCAGAGAGTTTCAGAAAGTGTCAGAGAGTGTCAGAGAGTGTCTGAGAGTGCCAGAGATTGTCAGAGAGTTTCAGAGAGTGTCAGAGAGTGTCAGAGAGTTTCAGAGAGTTTCAGAGAGTGTCAGAGAGTGTCAGAGAGCTTCAGACAGTGTCAGGGAGTGTCAGAGAGTGTCAGAGAGTTTCAGATAGAGTCAGACAGTGGGTAGATTGTCAAAGAGTGTCAAAGGGTTTCAGAGAGTGTCAGAGAGTGTCAGAGAGTTTCAGAGAATGTCAGGGAGTCTCAGAGAGTGTCAGAGAGTATCAGAGAGATTCAGACAGTGTCTGAGAGTGTCAAAGAGTGTCAAAGGGTTTCAGAGAGTGTCAGAGAGTGTCAGAGAGTGTCAGAGAGGTTCAGAGAGTGTCAAAGAGTTTCAGAGAGTTTCAGAGAGTGTCAGAGATTTTCAGAGAGTTTCAGAGATCTTCAGAGAGTGTCAGAGAGTGCCAGAAAGTTTCAGAGAGTGTCACAGAGTGTCGGAGAGATTCAGAGAGATTCAGAGAGTGTCCGAGAGATTCAGAAAGTGTCAGATAGTGTCAGAGAGTTTCAGAAAGTGTCAGAGAGTGTCAGAGAGTGTCTGAGAGTGCCAGAGATTGTCAGAGAGTTTCAGAGAGTGTCAGAGAGTGTCAGAGAGTTTCAGAGAGTTTCAGAGAGTGTCAGAGAGTGTCAGAGAGCTTCAGACAGTGTCAGGGAGTGTCAGAGAGTGTCAGAGAGTGTCAAAGAGTTTCAGAGAGTGTCAGAGAGTTTCAGAGAATGTCAGGGAGTGTCAGAGAGTGTCAGAGAGTTTCAGAGAGAGTCAGACAGTGTCTGAGAGTGTCAAAGAGTGTCAAAGGGTTTCAGAGAGTGTCAGAGAGTGTCAGAGAGTGTCAGAGAGGTTCAGAGAGTGTCAAAGAGTTTCAGAGAGTTTCTGAGAGTGACAGAGAGCGCCAGAGAGTTTCTGAGAGTTTCCGAGTGTGTTGACGTGTGTCTGCGGGAGTCAGAGAGTATCTGAGAGTGTCACAGAGTGTCAGAGAGTGTCAGAGCTTTTCAGAGAGTTTCAGAGATCTTCAGAGAGTGTCAGAGAGTGTCAGAAAGTTTCAGAGAGTGTCAGAGAGTGTCAGGGAGTTTCAGAGAGTTACAGAGTGTCAAAGAGTGTCAGAGAGTTTCAGAGAGATTCAGAGAGTGTCAGAAAGTGTCACAGAGTGACACAGAGTTGCAGAGTGTGTCAGAGAGTGTCCGAGAGTTTCAGAAAGTGTCAGATAGTGTCAGAGAGTTTCAGAAAGTGTCAGAGAGTGTCAGAGAGTGTCTGAGAATGTCAGAGAGTTTCAGAGATCTTCAGAGAGTGTCAGAGAGTGCGAGAAAGTTTCAGAGAGTGTGACAGAGTGTCGGAGAGTTTCAGAGAGATTCAGAGAGATTCAGAGAGTGTCAGAGATTGCCAGAGATTGTCAGACAGTTTCAGAGAGTTTCAGAGAATGTCAGAGAGTTTCAGAGAGAGTCAGTGAGTGTCAGAGAGTGTCACTGTGTGTCACAGAGTTTCAGAGAATGTCAGAGAGCGTCAGAGAGTGTCAGAGAGTTTCAGAGAGTGTCAGAGTGTTTCAGAGACTTTCTGAGAGTATCAGAGAGTTCCAGAGGTTTTCTGAGAGTTTCTGAGTGTGTCGGAGTGTGTCTGAGAGAGTCAGAGACTATCTGAGAGTGTCACAGAGTGTCAGAGAGTGTCAGAGATTTTCAAGAGTGTTTCAGGGATGTTCAGAGAGTGTCAGAAAGTGTCAGAAAGTTTCAGAGAGTTTCAGAGAGTGTCACAGAGTGTCAGAGCTTTTCAGAGAGATTCAGAGAGTGTCAGAGAGTGTCACAGAGTGTCATAGAGTTGCAGAGTGTGTCAGAGAGTGTCCGAGTGTTGCAGAAAGTGTCAGAGAGTGTCAGAGAGTGTCTGAGAGTATAAGAGAGTGTCAGAGTCTTTCAGAGAGTGTCACAGACTTTCAGAGATATTCAGAGATTTTCAGAGAGTGCCAGAGATCTTCAGAGAGTGTCAGAGAGTGCCAGAAAGTTTCAGAGTGTCACAGAGTGTCGGAGAGTTTCAGAGAGATTCAGAGAGTGTCCGAGAGATTCAGAAAGTGTCAGATAGTGTCACAGAGTTTCAGAAAGTGTCACAGAGTGTCAGAGAGTGTCTGAGAGTGTCAGAGAGTGTCAGAGAGTTTCAGGGAGTGTCAGAGAGTTTCAGAGAATTTCAGAGAGTGTCAGAGAGTTTCAGAGAGTCTCAGATAGTGTCAGAGAGTGTCAGAGAGTGTCTGAGAGTGTCTGAGAGTTTCAGAGAGTGTCAGAGAGTTTCAGTGAGCTTCTGAGAGTTTCTGAGAGTGTCAGAGAGTTACAAAGAGTTTCAGAGAGTTTCAGAGAGTGTCAGAAAGTTTCAGAGATTGTCCGTGAGTTTCAGAGAGTTTCAGAGGGTGTCACAGAGTGTCAGAGAGTTTCAGAAAGCTTCAGAGAGTGTCAGACAGTGTCTGAGAGTGTCAAAGAGTGTCAAAGAGTTTCAGAGAGTGTCAGAGAGTGTCAGAGAGTGTCAGAGGGTTTCAGAGAGTGTCAGAGAGTTTCAGAGAATTTCTGAGAGTGTCAGAGAGTGCCTGAGAGTTTCTGACAGTTTCTGAGTGTGCCGGAGAGTGTCAGAGATTGTCAGAGTGTTTCAGAGAGTGTCACAGAGTTTCAGAGAGTGTCAGAGATTTTCAGAGAGTTTCAGAGATCTTCAGAGAGTGTCAGTGAGTGCCAATGAGTGTCAGTGAGTGTCAGAGAGTGTCAGAGAGTGTCAGAGGGTTTCAGAGAGTGTCAGAGAGTTTCAGAGAATTTCTGAGGGTGTCAGAGAGTGCCTGAGAGTTTCTGACAGTTTCTGAGTGTGCCGGAGCGTGTCAGAGAGTGTCAGAGTGTCAGTGAGTGTCAGAGAGTTTCAGAGAGTGTCAGAGATTTTCAGAGAGTTTCAGAGATCTTCAGAGAGTGTCAGAGAGTGCCAGAAAGTTTCAGAGAGTGTCAGAGAGTGTCGGAGAGATTCAGAGAGATTCAGAGAGTGTCCGAGAGATTCAGAAAGTGTCAGATAGTGTCAGAGAGTTTCAGAAAGTGTCAGAGAGTGTCAGAGAGTGTCTGAGAGTGCCAGAGATTGTCAGAGAGTTTCAGAGAGTGTCAGAGAGTGTCAGAGAGTTTCAGAGAGTTTCAGAGAGTGTCAGAGAGTGTCAGAGAGCTTCAGACAGTGTCAGGGAGTGTCAGAGAGTGTCAGAGAGTGACAAAGAGTTTCAGAGAGTGTCAGAGAGTTTCAGAGAATGTCAGGGAGTGTCAGAGAGTGTCAGAGAGTTTCAGAGAGAGTCAGACAGTGTCTGAGAGTGTCAAAGAGTGTCAAAGGGTTTCAGAGAGTGTCAGAGAGTGTCAGAGAGTGTCAGAGAGGTTCAGAGAGTGTCAAAGAGTTTCAGAGAGTTTCTGAGAGTGACAGAGAGCGCCAGAGAGTTTCTGAGAGTTTCTGAGTGTGTCGACGTGTGTCTGCGGGAGTCAGAGAGTATCTGAGAGTGTCACAGAGTGTCAGAGAGTGTCAGAGCTTTTCAGAGAGTTTCAGAGATCTTCAGAGAGTTTCAGAGAGTGTCAGAAAGTTTCAGAGAGTGTCAGAGAGTGTCAGGGAGTTTCAGAGAGTTACAGAGTGTCAAAGAGTGTCAGAGAGTTTCAGAGAGATTCAGAGAGTGTCAGAAAGTGTCCCAGAGTGACACAGAGTTGCAGAGTGTGTCAGAGAGTGTCCGAGAGTTTCAGAAAGTGTCAGATAGTGTCAGAGAGTTTCAGAAAGTGTCAGAGAGTGTCAGAGAGTGTCTGAGAATGTCAGAGAGTTTCAGAGATCTTCAGAGAGTGTCAGAGAGTGCGAGAAAGTTTCAGAGAGTGTGACAGAGTGTCGGAGAGTTTCAGAGAGATTCAGAGAGATTCAGAGAGTGTCAGAGATTGCCAGAGATTGTCAGACAGTTTCAGAGAGTTTCAGAGAATGTCAGAGAGTTTCAGAGAGAGTCAGTGAGTGTCAGAGAGTGTCACTGTGTGTCACAGAGTTTCAGAGAATGTCAGAGAGCGTCAGAGAGTGTCAGAGAGTTTCAGAGAGTGTCAGAGTGTTTCAGAGACTTTCTGAGAGTATCAGAGAGTTCCAGAGGTTTTCTGAGAGTTTCTGAGTGTGTCGGAGTGTGTCTGAGAGAGTCAGAGACTATCTGAGAGTGTCACAGAGTGTCAGAGAGTGTCAGAGATTTTCAAGAGTGTTTCAGGGATGTTCAGAGAGTGTCAGAGAGTGTCAGAAAGATTCAGAGAGTTTCAGAGAGTGTCACAGAGTGTCAGAGCTTTTCAGAGAGATTCAGAGAGTGTCAGAGAGTGTCACAGAGTGTCATAGAGTTGCAGAGTGTGTCAGAGAGTGTCCGAGTGTTTCAGAAAGTGTCAGAGAGTGTCAGAGAGTGTCTGAGAGTATAAGAGAGTGTCAGAGTCTTTCAGAGAGTGTCACAGAGTTTCAGAGAGTGTCAGAGATTTTCAGAGAGTGCCAGAGATCTTCAGAGAGTGTCAGAGAGTGCCAGAAAGTTTCAGAGTGTCACAGAGTGTCAGAGAGTGTCTGAGAGTGTCAGAGAGTGTCAGAGAGTTTCAGAGAGTGTCAGAGAGTTTCAGAGAATTTCAGAGAGTGTCAGAGAGTTTCAGAGAGTCTCAGATAGTGTCAGAGAGTGTCAGAGAGTGTCTGAGAGTGTCTGAGAGTTTCAGAGAGTGTCAGAGAGTTACAAAGAGTTTCAGAGAGTTTCAGAGAGTGTCAGAAAGTTTCAGAGATTGTCCGTGAGTTTCAGAGAGTTTCAGAGGGTGTCACAGAGTGTCAGAGAGTTTCAGAAAGCTTCAGAGAGTGTCAGACAGTGTCTGAGAGTGTCAAAGAGTGTCAAAGAGTTTCAGAGAGTGTCAGAGAGTGTCAGAGAGTGTCAGAGGGTTTCAGAGAGTGTCAGAGAGTTTCAGAGAATTTCTGAGAGTGTCAGAGAGTGCCTGAGAGTTTCTGACAGTTTCTGAGTGTGCCGGAGAGTGTCAGAGATTGTCAGAGTGTTTCAGAGAGTGTCACAGAGTTTCAGAGAGTGTCAGAGATTTTCAGAGAGTTTCAGAGATCTTCAGAGAGTGTCAGTGAGTGCCAATGAGTGTCAGTGAGTGTCAGAGAGTGTCAGAGAGTGTCAGAGGGTTTCAGAGAGTGTCAGAGAGTTTCAGACAATTTCTGAGGGTGTCAGAGAGTGCCTGAGAGTTTCTGACAGTTTCTGAGTGTGCCGGAGCGTGTCAGAGAGTGTCAGAGTGTCAGTGAGTGTCAGAGAGTTTCAGAGAGTGTCAGAGATTTTCAGAGAGTTTCAGAGATCTTCAGAGAGTGTCAGAGAGTGGCAGAAAGTTTCAGAGAGTGTCACAGAGAGTCGGAGAGTATCAGAGAGATTCAGAGAGTGTCCGAGAGATTCAGAAAGTGTCAGATAGTGTCAGAGAGTTTCAGAAAGTGTCAGAGAGTGTCAGAGAGTGTCTGAGAGTGCCAGAGATTGTCAGAGAGTTTCAGAGAGTGTCAGAGAGTGTCAGAGAGTTTCAGAGAGTTTCAGAGAGTGTCAGAGAGTGTCAGAGAGCTTCAGACAGTGTCAGGGAGTGTCAGAGAGTGTCAGAGAGTTTCAGAGAGAGTCAGGGAGTGTCAGAGAGTGTCAGAGAGTTTCAGAGAGAGTCAGACAGTGTCTGAGAGTGTCAAAGAGTGTCAAAGGGTTTCAGAGAGTGTCAGAGAGTGTCAGAGAGTGTCAGAGAGGTTCAGAGAGTGTCAAAGAGTTTCAGAGAGTTTCTGAGAGTGTCAGGGAGTGCCAGAGAGTTTCTGACAGTTTCTGAGTGTGTCGAAGTGTGTCTGCGGGAGTCAGAGAGTATCTGAGAGTGTCACAGAGTGTCAGAGAGTGTCAGAGATTTTCAGAGAGTTTCAGAGATGTTCAGAGAGTGTCAGAGAGTGTCAGAAAGTTTCAGAGAGTGTCAGAGAGTGTCAGGTAGTTTCAGAGAGTTACAGAGTGTCACAGAGAGTCAGAGAGTTTCAGAGAGATTCAGAGAGTGTCAGAAAGTGTCACAGAGTGACACAGAGTTGCAGAGTGTGTCAGAGAGTGTCCGAGAGTTTCAGAAAGTGTCAGATAGTGTCAGAGAGTTTCAGAAAGTGTCAGAGAGTGTCAGAGTGTGTCTGAGAATGTCAGAGAGTTTCAGAGAATGTCAGGGAGTGTCAGAGAGTGTCAGAGAGTTTCAGAGAGAGTCAGACAGTGTCTGAGAGTGTCAAAGAGTGTCAAAGGGTTTCAGAGAGTGTCAGAGAGTGTCAGAGAGTGTCAGAGAGGTTCAGAGAGTGTCAAAGAGTTTCAGAGAGTTTCTGAGAGTGTCAGAGAGTGCCAGAGAGTTTCTGAGAGTTTCTGAGTGTGTCGAAGTGTGTCTGCTGGAGTCAGAGAGTATCTGAGAGTGTCACAGAGTGTCAGAGAGTGTCAGAGATTTTCAGAGAGTTTCAGAGATGTTCAGAGAGTGTCAGAGAGTGTCAGAAAGTTTCAGAGAGTGTCACAGAGTGTCAGAGAGTTTCAGAGAGATTCAGAGAGTGTCAGAAAGTGTCACAGAGTGACACAGAGTTGCAGAGTGTGTCAGAGAGTGTCCGAGAGTTTCAGAAAGTGTCAGATAGTGTCAGAGAGTTTCAGAAAGTGTCAGAGAGTGTCAGAGAGTGTCTGAGAATGTCAGAGAGTTTCAGAGATCTTCAGAGAGTGTCAGAGAGTGCGTGAAAGTTTCAGAGAGTGTGACAGAGTGTCGGAGAGTTTCAGAGAGATTCAGAGAGTGTCCGAGAGATTCAGAAAGTGTCAGATAGTGTCAGAGAGTTTCAGAGATCTTCAGAGAGTGTCTGAGAGTGTCTGAGAGTGCCAGAGATTGTCAGAGAGTTTCAGAGAGTGTCAGAGAGTGTCAGAGAGTTTCAGAGAGTTTCAGAGAGCTTCAGAGAGTTTCAGAGAGTGTCAGAAAGTTTCAGAGAGTGTCAGAGAGTTTCAGAGAGTGTCACAGAGTGTCAGAGTGATTCAGAGAGATTCAGAGAGTGTCAGAGATTGCCAGAGATTGTCAGGCAGTTTCAGAGAGTTTCAGAGAATGTCAGAGAGTTTCAGAGAGAGTCAGTGAGTGTCAGAGAGTGGCAAAGTGTGTCACAGAGTTTCAGAAAATGTCAGAGAGCGTCAGAGAGTGTCAGAGAGTTTCAGAGAGTGTCAGAGTGTTTCAGAGACTTTCTGAGAGTGTCAGAGAGTTCCAGAGGGTTTCTGAGAGTTTCTGAGTGTGTCGGAGTGTGTCTGAGAGAGTCAGAGAGTATCTGAGAGTGTCACAGAGTGTCAGAGAGTGTCAGAGATTTTCAGAGAGTTTCAGAGATGTTCAGAGAGTGTCAGAGAGTGTCAGAAAGTTTCAGAGAGAGTCAGAGAGTGTCAGGGAGTTTCAGAGAGTTTCAGAGAGTGTCACAGAGTGTCAGAGCTTTTCAGAGAGATTCAGAGAGTGTCAGAGAGTGTCACAGAGTGTCATAGAGTTGCAGAGTGTGTCAGAGAGTGTCCGAGAGTTTCAGAAAGTGTCAGAGAGTGTCAGAGAGTGTCTGAGAGAGTCAGAGAGTGTCAGAGATCTTCAGAGAGTGTCAGAGAGTGCCAGAAAGTTTCAGAGTGTCACAGAGTGTCGGAGAGTTTCAGAGAGATTCAGAGAGTGTCCGAGAGATTCAGAAAGTGTCAGATAGTGTCAGAGAGTTTCAGAAAGTGTCACAGAGTGTCAGAGAGTGTCTGAGAGTGTCAGAGAGTGTCAGAGAGTTTCAGAGAGTGTCAGAGAGTTTCAGAGAATTTCAGAGAGTGTCAGAGAGTTTCGGAGAGTCTCAGATAGTGTCAGAGAGTGTCAGAGAGTGTCTGAGAGTGTCTGAGAGTTTCAGAGAGTGTCAGAGAGTTTCAGTGAGCTTCTGAGAGTTTCTGAGAGTGTCAGAGAGTTACAAAGAGTTTCAGAGAGTTTCAGAGACTGTCAGAAAGTTTCAGAGATTGTCCGAGAGTTTCAGAGAGTTTCAGAGGGTGTCACAGAGTGTCAGAGAGTTTCAGAAAGTTTCAGAGAGTGTCAGACAGTGTCTGAGAGTGTCAAAGAGTGTCAAAGAGTTTCAGAGAGTGTCAGAGAGTGTCTGAGAATGTCAGAGAGTTTCAGAGATCTTCAGAGAGTGTCAGAGAGTGCGTGAAAGTTTCAGAGAGTGTGACAGAGTGTCGGAGAGTTTCAGAGAGATTCAGAGAGTGTCCGAGAGATTCAGAAAGTGTCAGATAGTGTCAGAGAGTTTCAGAGATCTTCAGAGAGTGTCTGAGAGTGTCTGAGAGTGCCAGAGATTGTCAGAGAGTTTCAGAGAGTGTCAGAGAGTGTCAGAGAGTTTCAGAGAGTTTCAGAGAGCTTCAGAGAGTTTCAGAGAGTGTCAGAAAGTTTCAGAGAGTGTCAGAGAGTTTCAGAGAGTGTCACAGAGTGTCAGAGTGATTCAGAGAGATTCAGAGAGTGTCAGAGATTGCCAGAGATTGTCAGGCAGTTTCAGAGAGTTTCAGAGAATGTCAGAGAGTTTCAGAGAGAGTCAGTGAGTGTCAGAGAGTGGCAAAGTGTGTCACAGAGTTTCAGAAAATGTCAGAGAGCGTCAGAGAGTGTCAGAGAGTTTCAGAGAGTGTCAGAGTGTTTCAGAGACTTTCTGAGAGTGTCAGAGAGTTCCAGAGGGTTTCTGAGAGTTTCTGAGTGTGTCGGAGTGTGTCTGAGAGAGTCAGAGAGTATCTGAGAGTGTCACAGAGTGTCAGAGAGTGTCAGAGATTTTCAGAGAGTTTCAGAGATGTTCAGAGAGTGTCAGAGAGTGTCAGAAAGTTTCAGAGAGAGTCAGAGAGTGTCAGGGAGTTTCAGAGAGTTTCAGAGAGTGTCACAGAGTGTCAGAGCTTTTCAGAGAGATTCAGAGAGTGTCAGAGAGTGTCACAGAGTGTCATAGAGTTGCAGAGTGTGTCAGAGAGTGTCCGAGAGTTTCAGAAAGTGTCAGAGAGTGTCAGAGAGTGTCTGAGAGAGTCAGAGAGTGTCAGAGATCTTCAGAGAGTGTCAGAGAGTGCCAGAAAGTTTCAGAGTGTCACAGAGTGTCGGAGAGTTTCAGAGAGATTCAGAGAGTGTCCGAGAGATTCAGAAAGTGTCAGATAGTGTCAGAGAGTTTCAGAAAGTGTCACAGAGTGTCAGAGAGTGTCTGAGAGTGTCAGAGAGTGTCAGAGAGTTTCAGAGAGTGTCAGAGAGTTTCAGAGAATTTCAGAGAGTGTCAGAGAGTTTCGGAGAGTCTCAGATAGTGTCAGAGAGTGTCAGAGAGTGTCTGAGAGTGTCTGAGAGTTTCAGAGAGTGTCAGAGAGTTTCAGTGAGCTTCTGAGAGTTTCTGAGAGTGTCAGAGAGTTACAAAGAGTTTCAGAGAGTTTCAGAGACTGTCAGAAAGTTTCAGAGATTGTCCGAGAGTTTCAGAGAGTTTCAGAGGGTGTCACAGAGTGTCAGAGAGTTTCAGAAAGTTTCAGAGAGTGTCAGACAGTGTCTGAGAGTGTCAAAGAGTGTCAAAGAGTTTCAGAGAGTGTCAGAGAGTGTCAGAGAGTGTCAGAGGGTTTCAGAGAGTGTCAGAGAGTTTCAGAGAATTTCTGAGAGTGTCAGAGATTGCCTGAGAGTTTCTGACAGTTTCTGAGTGTGCCGGAGAGTGTCAGAGATTGTCAGAGTGTTTCAGAGAGTGTCACAGAGTTTCAGAGAGTGTCAGAGATTTTCAGAGAGTTTCAGAGATCTTCAGAGACTGTCAGTGAGTGCCACAGAGTGTCAGTGAGTGTCAGAGAGTTTCAGAGAGTGTCAGAGATTTTCAGAGAGTTTCAGACATCTTCAGAGAGTGTCAGAGAGTGCCAGAAAGTTTCAGAGAGTGTCACATAGTGTCGGAGAGTTTCAGAGAGATTCAGAGAGTGCCCGAGAGATTCAGAAAGTGTCAGATAGTGTCAGCGAGTTTCAAAAAGTGTCAGAGAGTGTCAGAGAGTGTCTGAGAGTGTCAGAGATTGTCAGAGAGTTTCAGAGAGTGTCAGAGAGTGTCAGAGAGTGTCACAGAGTTTCAGAGAGTGTCAGAGATTTTCAGAGAGTTTCAGAGATCTTCAGAGACTGTCAGTGAGTGCCACAGAGTGTCAGTGAGTGTCAGAGAGTTTCAGAGAGTGTCAGAGATTTTCAGAGAGTTTCAGACATCTTCAGAGAGTGTCAGAGAGTGCCAGAAAGTTTCAGAGAGTGTCACATAGTGTCGGAGAGTTTCAGAGAGATTCAGAGAGTGCCCGAGAGATTCAGAAAGTGTCAGATAGTGTCAGCGAGTTTCAAAAAGTGTCAGAGAGTGTCAGAGAGTGTCTGAGAGTGTCAGAGATTGTCAGAGAGTTTCAGAGAGTGTCAGAGAGTGTCAGAGAGTGTCAGAGAGTTTCAGAGAGTTTCAGAGAGTGTCAGAGAGCTTCAGACAGTGTCAGTGAGTGTCAGAGAGTGTCAGAAAGTTTCAGATAGAGTCAGACAGTGTCTGAGATTGTCAAAGAGTGTCAAAGAGTTTCAGAGAGTGTCAGAGAGTTTCAGAGAGTGTCAGGGAGTGTCAGAGAGTGTCAGAGAGTTTCAGAGAGAGTCAGACAGTGTCACAGAGTGTCAAAGAGTGTCAAAGAGTTTCAGAGAGTGTCAGAGAGTGTCAGATAGTGTCAGAGAGTTTCAGACAGTGTCAGAGTGCTTCAGAGACTTTCTGAGAGTGTCAGAGAGTTCCAGAGAGTTTCTGAGTGTGTCGGAGTGTGTCTGCGAGAGTCAGAGAGTATCTGAGAGTGTCACAGAGTGTCAGAGAGTGTCAGAGATTTTCAGAAAGTTTCAGAGATGTTCAGAGAGTGTCAGAGAGTGTCAGAAAGTTTCAGAGAGTGTCACAGAGTGTCAGAGCTTTTCAGAGAGATACAGAGAGTGTCAGAGAGTGTCACATAGTGTCATAGAGTTGCAGAGAGTGTCAGAGAGTGTCCGAGAGTTTCAGATAGAGTCAGATAGTGTCAGAGAGTTTCAGAAAGAGTCCGAGAGTGTCAGAGAGTGTCTGAGAGTGTGAGAGAGTGACAGAGTCTTTCAGAGAGTGTCACAGAGTTTCAGAGAGTGTCAGAGATTTTCAGAGAGTGCCAGAGATCTTCAGAGAGTGTCAGAGAGTGCCAGAAAGTTTGAGAGAGTGTCAGAGAGCTTCAGATAGTGTCAGGGAGTGTCAGAGAGTGTCAGAGAGTTTCAGATAGTGTCAGACAGTGTCTCAGATTGTCAAAGACTGTCAAAGAGTTTGGGAGAGTGTCAGAGAGTTTCAGAGAGTGTCAGGGAGTGTCTTAGAGAGTCTGAGAGTGCCAGAGATTGTCAGAGAGTTTCAGAGAGTGTCAGAGAGTTTCAGAGAGTTTCAGAGAGTGTCAGAGAGTGTCAGAGAGTTTCAGAGAGTTTCAGAGAGCTTCAGAGAGTTTCAGAGAGTGTCAGAAAGTTTCAGAGAGTGTCAGAGAGTTTCAGAGAGTGTCGCAGAGTTTCAGAGTGATTCAGAGAGATTCAGAAAGTGTCAGAGATTGCCAGAGATTGTCAGACAGTTTCAGAGAGTTTCAGAGAATGTCAGAGAGTTTCAGAGAGAGTCAGTGAGTGTCAGAGAGTGTCAAAGTGTGTCACAGAGTTTCAGAGAGTGTCAGAGAGTGTCAGAGAGTGTCAGAGAGTTTGAGAGAGTGTCAGAGTGTTTCAGAGACTTTCTGAGAGTGTCAGAGAGTTCCAGAGGGTTTCTGAGAGTTTCTGAGTGTGTCGGAGTGTGTCTGAGAGAGTCAGAGAGTATCTGAGAGTGTCACAGAGTGTCAGAGAGTGTCAGAGATTTTCAGAGAGTTTCAGAGATGTTCAGAGAGTGTCAGAGAGTGTCAGAATGTTTCAGAGAGAGTCAGAGAGTGTCACGGAGTTTCAGAGAGTTTCAGAGAGTGTCACAGAGTGTCAGAGCTTTTCAGAGAGATTCAGAGAGTGTCACAGAGTGTCACAGAGTGTCATAGAGTTGCAGAGTGTGTCAGAGAGTGTCCGAGAGTTTCAGAAAGTGTCTGAGAGTGTAAGAGAGTGTCCGAGTCTTTCAGAGAGTGTCACAGAGTTTCAGAGAGTGTCAGAGATTTTCAGAGAGTGCCAGAGATCTTCAGAGAGTGTCAGAGAGTTTCAGAGAGTTTCAGAGAGTGTCAGAGAGCTTCAGATAGTGTCAGGGAGTGTCAGAGAGTGTCAGAGAGTTTCAGATAGAGTCAGACAGTGTCTCAGATTGTCAAAGACTGTCAAAGAGTTTGGGAGAGTGTCAGAGAGTTTCAGAGAGTGTCAGGGAGTGTCAGAGAGTGTCAGAGAGTTTCAGAGGGAGTCAGACAGTGTCACAGAGTGTCAAAGAGTGTCAAAGAGTTTCAGAGAGTGTCAGAGAGTGTCAGATAGTGTCAGAGAGTTTCAGAGAGTGTTAGAGTGTTTCAGAGACTTTCTGAGAGTGTCAGAGAGTTCCAGAGAGTTTCTGAGAGTTTCTGAGTGTGTCGGAGTGTGTCTGAGAGAGTCAGAGAGTATCTGAGATTGTCACAGAGTGTCAAAGAGTGTCAGAGAGTTTCAGAGAGTTTCAGAGAGGTTCAGAGAGTGTCAGAGAGTGTCAGAAAGTTTCAGAGAGAGTCAGAGAGTGTCAGGGACTTTCAGAGAGTTTCAGAGAGTGTCACAGAGTGTCAGAGCTTTTCAGAGAGATCCAGAGAGTTTCAGAGAGTGTCACATAGTGTCATAGAGTTGCAGAGTGTGTCAGAGAGTGTCCGAGAGTTTCAGAAAGAGTCAGATAGTGTCAGAGAGTTTCAGAAAGTGTCCGAGAGTGTCAGAGAGTGTCTGAGAGTGTGAGAGAGTGTCGGAGTGTTTGAGAGAGTGTCACAGAGTTTCAGAGAATGTCAGAGATCTTCAGAGAGTGTCAGAGAGTGCCAGAAAGTTTCAGAGAGTGTCAGAGATTTTCAGAGTGCCAGAGATCTTCAGAGAGTGTCAGAGAGTGCCAGAAAGTTTCAGAGAGTGTCACCGAATGTCGGAGAGTTTCAGAGAGATTCAGAGAGTGTCCGAGAGATTCAGAAAGTGTCAGATAGTGTCAGCGAGTTTCAGAAAGTGTCCGAGAGTGTCAGTGAGTGTCTGAGAGTGTGAGAGAGTGTCAGAGTCTTTCAGAGAGTGTCACAGAGTTTCAGAGAGTGTCAGAGATTTTCAGAGAGTGCCAGAGATCTTCAGAGAGTGTCAGTGAGTGCCACAGAGTGTCAGTGAGTGTCAGAGAGGTTCAGAGAGTGTCAGAGATTTTCAGAGAGTTTCAGAGATCTTCAGAGAGTGTCAGAGAGTGCCAGAAAGTTTCAGAGAGTGTCACAGAGTGTCAGAGAGTGTCTGAGAGATTCACAGAGTGTCTGAGAGTGTCTGAGAGTGCCAGAGATTGTCAGAGAGTTTCAGAGAGTGTCAGAGAGTGTCAGAGAGTTTCAGAGAGTTTCAGAGAGTGTCAGAGAGTGTCAGAGAGTTTCAGAGAGCTTCAGAGAGTTTCAGAGAGTGTCAGAAAGTTTCAGAGAGTGTCACAGAGTTTCAGAGAGTGTCACAGAGTTTCAGAGTGATTCAGAGAGATTCAGAGAGTGTCAGAGAGTTTCAGAGAGTGTCAGTGAGTGTCAGTGAGTGTCAAAGTGTGTCACAGAGTTTCAGAGAGTGTCAGAGAGCGTCAGAGAGTGTCAGAGAGTTTGAGAGAGTGTCAGAGTGTTTCAGAGACTTTCTGAGATTGTCAGAGAGTTCCAGAGGGTTTCTGAGAGTTTCTGAGTGTGTCGGAGTGTGTCTGAGATAGTCAGAGAGTATCTGAGAGTGTCACAGAGTGTCAGAGAGTGTCAGCGATTTTCAGAGAGTTTCAGAGATGTTCAGAGAGTGTCAGAGAGTGTCAGAAAGTTTCAGAGAGAGTCAGAGAGTGTCACGGAGTTTCAGAGAGTTTCAGAGAATGTCACAGAGTGTCAGAGCTTTTCAGAGAGATTCAGAGAGTGTCAGAGAGTGTCACAGAGTGTCATAGAGTTGCAGAGTGTGTCAGAGAGTGTCCGAGAGTTTCAGAAAGTGTCAGAGAGTGTCAGAGAGTGTCTGAGAGTGTAAGAGAGTGTCCGAGTCTTTCAGAGAGTGTCACAGAGTTTCAGAGAGTGTCAGAGATTTTCAGAGAGTGCCAGAGATCTTCAGAGAGTGTCAGAGAGTGCCAGAAAGTTTCAGAGAGTGTCACAGAGTGTCTGAGAGTGTCTGAGAGTGCCAGAGATTGTCAGAGAGTTTCAGAGAGTGTCAGAGAGTTTCAGAGAGTTTCAGAGAGTGTCAGAGAGTGTCAGAGAGTTTCAGGGAGTTTCAGAGAGCTTCAGAGAGTTTCAGAGAGTGTCAGAAAGTTTCAGAGAGTGTCAGAGAGTTTCAGAGAGTGTCGCAGAGTTTCAGAGTGATTCAGAGAGATTCAGAGAGTGTCAGAGATTGCCAGAGATTGTCAGACAGTTTCAGAGAGTTTCAGAGAATGTCAGAGAGTTTCAGAGAGAGTCAGTGAGTGTCAGAGAGTGTCAAAGTGTGTCACAGAGTTTCAGAGAGTGTCAGAGAGCGTCAGAGAGTGTCAGAGAGTTTGAGAGAGTGTCAGAGTGTTTCAGAGACTTTCTGAGAGTGTCAGAGAGTTCCAGAGGGTTTCTGAGAGTTTCTGAGTGTGTCGGAGTGTGTCTCAGAGAGTCAGAGAGTAAATGAGAGTGTCACAGAGTGTCAGAGAGTGTCAGAGATTTTCAGAGAGTTTCAGAGATGTTCAGAGAGTGTCAGAGAGTGTCAGAAAGTTTCAGAGAGAGTCAGAGAGTGTCACGGAGTTTCAGAGAGTTTCAGAGAGTGTCACAGAGTGTCAGAGCTTTTCAGAGAGATTCAGAGAGTGTCACAGAGTGTCACAGAGTGTCATAGAGTTGCAGAGTGTGTCAGAGAGTGTCCGAGAGTTTCAGAAAGTGTCTGAGAGTGTAAGAGAGTGTCCGAGTCTTTCAGAGAGTGTCACAGAGTTTCAGAGAGTGTCAGAGATTTTCAGAGAGTGCCAGAGATCTTCAGAGAGTGTCAGAGAGTTTCAGAGAGTTTCAGAGAGTGTCAGAGAGCTTCAGATAGTGTCAGGGAGTGTCAGAGAGTGTCAGAGAGTTTCAGATAGAGTCAGACAGAGTCTCAGATTGTCAAAGACTGTCAAAGAGTTTGAGAGAGTGTCAGAGAGTTTCAGAGAGTGTCAGGGAATGTCAGAGAGTGTCAGAGAGTTTCAGAGGGAGTCAGACAGTGTCACAGAGTGTCAAAGAGTGTCAAAGAGTTTCAGAGAGTGTCAGAGAGTGTCAGATAGTGTCAGAGAGTTTCAGAGAGTGTTAGAGTGTTTCAGAGACTTTCTGAGAGTGTCAGAGAGTTCCAGAGAGTTTCTGAGAGTTTCTGAGTGTGTCGGAGTGTGTCTGAGAGAGTCAGAGAGTATCTGAGATTGTCACAGAGTGTCAGAGAGTGTCAGAGAGTTTCAGAGAGTTTCAGAGATGTTCAGAGACTGTCAGAGAGTGTCAGAAAGTTTCAGAGAGAGTCAGAGAGTGTCAGGGACTTTCAGAGAGTTTCAGAGAGTGTCACAGAGTGTCATAGAGGTGCAGAGTGTGTCAGAGAGTGTCCGAGAGTTTCAGAAAGAGTCAGATAGTGTCAGAGAGTTTCAGAAAGTGTCCGAGAGTGTCAGAGAGTGTCAGAGAGTCTGAGAGTGTGAGAGAGTGTCGGAGTGTTTGAGAGAGTGTCACAGAGTTTCAGAGATTGTCAGAGATCTTCAGAGAGTGTCAGAGAGTGCCAGAAAGTTTCAGAGAGTGTCAGAGATTTTCAGAGTGCCAGAGATCTTCAGAGAGTGTCAGAGAGTGCCAGAAAGTTTCAGAGAGTGTCACCGAATGTCGGAGAGTTTCAGAGAGATTCAGAGAGTGTCCGAGAGATTCAGAAAGTGTCAGATAGTGTCAGCGAGTTTCAGAAAGTGTCCGAGAGTGTCAGTGAGTGTCTGAGAGTGTGAGAGTGTGTCAGAGTCTTTCAGAGAGTGTCACAGAGTTTCAGAGAGTGTCAGAGATTTTCAGAGAGTGCCAGAGATCTTCAGAGAGTGTCAGTGAGTGCCACAGAGTGTCAGTGAGTGTCAGAGAGGTTCAGAGAGTGTCAGAGATTTTCAGAGAGTTTCAGAGATCTTCAGAGAGTGTCAGAGAGTGCCAGAAAGTTTCAGAGAGTGTCACAGAGTGTCGGAGAGTTTCAGAGAGATTCACAGAGTGTCTGAGAGTGTCTGAGAGTGCCAGAGATTGTCAGAGAGTTTCAGAGAGTGTCAGAGAGTGTCAGAGAGTTTCAGAGAGTTTCAGAGAGTTTCAGAGAGTGTCAGAGAGTTTCAGAGAGTTTCAGAGAGCTTCAGAGAGTTTCAGAGAGTGTCAGAAAGTTTCAGAGAGTGTCAGAGAGTTTCAGAGAGTGTCACAGAGTTTCAGAGTGATTCAGAGAGATTCAGAGAGTGTCAGAGAGTTTCAGAGAGAGTCAGTGAGTGTCAGTGAGTGTCAAAGTGTGTCACAGAGTTTCAGAGAGTGTCAGAGAGCGTCAGAGAGTGTCAGAGAGTTTGAGAGAGTGTCAGAGTGTTTCAGAGACTTTCTGAGATTGTCAGAGAGTTCCAGAGGGTTTCTGAGAGTTTCTGAGTGTGTCGGAGTGTGTCTGAGAGAGTCAGAGAGTATCTGAGAGTGTCACAGAGTGTCAGAGAGTGTCAGAGATTTTCAGAGAGTTTCAGAGATGTTCAGAGAGTGTCAGAGAGTGTCAGAAAGTTTCAGAGAGAGTCAGAGAGTGTCACGGAGTTTCAGAGATTTTCAGAGAATGTCACAGAGTGTCAGAGCTTTTCAGAGAGATTCAGAGAGTGTCAGAGAGTGTCACAGAGTGTCATAGAGTTGCAGAGTGTGTCAGAGAGTGTCCGAGAGTTTCAGAAAGTGTCAGAGAGTGTCAGAGAGTGTCTGAGAGTGTAAGAGAGTGTCCGAGTCTTTCAGAGAGTGTCACAGAGTTTCAGAGAGTGTCAGAGATTTTCAGAGAGTGCCAGAGATCTTCAGAGAGTGTCAGAGAGTTTCAGAGAGTTTCAGAGAATTTCAGAGAGTATCAGAGTGCTTCAGACAGTGTCAGGGAGTGTCAGAGAGTGTCAGAGAGTTTCAGATAGAGTCAGACAGTGTCTGAGATTGTCAAAGACTGTCAAAGAGTTTGAGAGAGTGTCAGAGAGTTTCAGAGAGTGTCAGGGAGTGTCAGAGAGTGTCAGTGAGTTTCAGAGGGAGTCAGACAGTGTCACAGAGTGTCAAAGAGTGTCAAAGAGTTTCAGAGAGTGCCAGAGAGTGTCAGATAGTGTCAGAGAGTTTCAGAGGGAGTCAGACAGTGTCACAGAGTGTCAAAGAGTGTCAAAGAGTTTCAGAGAGTGTCAGAAAGTGTCAGAGAGTGTCTGAGAGTGTCAGAGATTGTCAGAGAGTTTCAGAGACTGTCAGAGAGTGTCAGAGAGTGTCATAGAGTTTCAGAGAGTTTCAGAGAGTGTCAGAGAGTGTCAGAGAGCTTCAGACAGTGTCAGGGAGTGTCAGAGAGTGTCAGAGAGTTTCAGATAGAGTCAGACAGTGTCTGAGATTGTTAAAGAGTGTCAAAGAGTTTCAGAGAGTGTCAGAGAGTTTCAGAGAGTGTCAGGGAGTGTCAGAGAGTGTCAGAGAGTTTCAGACAGAGTCAGACAGTGTCACAGAGTGTCAAAGAGCGTCAAAGAGTTTCAGAGAGTGTCAGAGAGTGTCAGATAGTGTCAGAGAGTTTCAGAGAGTGTCAGAGTGTTTCAGAGACTTTCTGAGAGTGTCAGAGAGTTCCAGAGAGTTTCTGAGAGTTTCTGAGTGTGTCGGAGTGTGTCTGAGAGAGTCGAGAGTATCTGAGACTGTCACAGAGTGTCAGAGAGTGTCAGAGATTTTCAGAGAGTTTCAGAGATGTTCAGAGAGTGTCAGAGAGTGTCAGAAAGTTTCAGAGAGTTTCAGAGAGTGTCAGGGACTTTCAGAGAGTTTCAGAGAGTGTCACAGAGTGTCAGAGCTTTTCAGAGAGATTCAGAGAGTGTCAGAGAGTGTCACATAGTGTCATAGAGTTGCAGAGTGTGTCAGAGAGTGTCCGAGAGTTTCAGAAAGAGTCAGATAGTGTCAGAGAGTTTCAGAAAGTGTCAGAGAGTGTCAGAGAGTGTCTGAGAGTGTGAGAGAGTGTCAGAGTCTTTCAGAGAGTGTCACAGAGTTTCAGAGAGTGTCAGAGATTTTCAGGGAGTGCCAGAGATCTTCAGAGAGTGTCAGAGAGTGCCAGAAAGTTTCAGAGAGTGTGACAGAGTGTCGGAGAGTTTCAGAGAGATTCAGAGAGTGTCCGAGAGATTCAGAAAGTGTCAGATAGTGTCAGAGAGTTTCAGAGATCTTCAGAGAGTTTCTGAGAGTGTCTGAGAGTGCCAGAGATTGTCAGAGAGTTTCAGAGAGTGTCAGAGAGTGTCAGAGAGTGTCAGAGAGTGTCAGAGAGTTTCAGAGAGTGTCAGAGAGTTTCAGAGAGTCTCAGATAGTGTCAGAGAGTGTCAGAGAGTGTCTGAGAGTGTCTGAGAGCTTCAGAGAGTGTCAGAGAGTGTCAGAGCGTTACAAAGAGTTTCAGAGAGTTTCAGAGAGTGTCAGAAAGATTCAGAGAGTGTCCGAGAGTTTCAGAGATTTTCAGAGGGTGTCACAGAGTGTCAGAGAGTTTCAGAAAGCTTCAGAGAGTGTCAGGGAGTGTCAGAGAGTGTCAGAGAGTTTCAGAGAGAGTCAGACAGTGTCTGAGAGTGTCAAAGAGTGTCAAAGAGTTTCAGAGAGTGTCAGAGAGTGTCAGAGAGTTTCAGAGAGTGTCAGAGAGTTTCAGAGAGTTTCTGAGAGTGTCAGACAGTGCCAGAGAATTTCTGAGTGTGTCAAAGTGTGTCTGCGGGAGTTAGAGAGTATCTGAGAGTGTCACAGAGTGTCAGAGAGTGTCAGAGATTTTCAGAGAGTTTCAGAGATGTTCAGAGAGTGTCAGAGAGTGTCAGAAAATTTCAGAGAGTGTCAGAGAGTGTCAGGGAGTTTCAGAGAGTTACAGAGTGTCACAGAGTGTCAGAGAGTTTCAGAGAGATTCAGAGAGTGTTAGAGAGTGTCACGGAGTGACACAGAGTTGCAGAGTGTGTCAGAGAGTGCCCGAGAGTTTCAGAAAGTGTCAGATACTGTCAGAGAGTTTCAGAAAGTGTCAGAGAGTGTCAGAGAGTGTCTGAGAATGTCAGAGAGTGTCAGAGTGTATCAGAGAGTTTCACAGAGTTTCAGAGAGTGTCAGAGATTTTCAGAGAGTTTCAGAGATCTTCAGAGAGTGTCAGAGAGTGCGAGAAAGTTTCAGAGAGTGTCACAGAGTGTCGGAGAGTTTCAGAGAGATTCAGAGAGTGTCCGAGAGATTCAGAAAGTGTCAGATAGTGTCTGAGAGTTTCAGAGATCTTCAGAGAGTGTCTGAGAGTGTCTGAGAGTGCCAGAGATTGTCAGAGAGTTTCAGAGAGTGTCAGAGAGTGTCAGAGAGTTTCAGAGAGTGTCAGAGAGTGTCAGAGAGTTTCAGAGAGCTTCAGTGAGTTTCAGGGAGTGTCAGAAAGTTTCAGAGAGTGTCAGAGAGTTTCAGAGAGTGTCACAGAGTGTCAGAGTGATTCAGAGAGATTCAGAGAGTGTCAGAGATTGTCAGAGAGTGTCAGACAGTTTCCGAGAGTTTCAGAGAGTGTCAGAGCGTTTAGAGTGTCGGAGAGTGTCAGAAAGTTTCAGAGAGAGTCAGGGAGTGTCAGGGAGTTTCAGAGAGTTTCAGAGAGTGTCACAGAGTGTCAGAGCTTTTCAGAGAGATTCAGAGAGTGTCAGAGAGTGTCACAGAGTGTCACAGAGTGTCATAGAGTTGCAGAGTGTGTCAGAGAGTGTCCGAGAGTTTCAGAAAGAGTCAGATAGTGTCTGAGAGTTTCAGAAAATGTCAGAGTGTGACAAAGAGTGTCTGAGAGTGTCAGGGAGTGCCAGAGATATTCAGAGAGTGTCAGAGAGTGCCAGAACGTTTCAGAGAGTGTCACAGAGTGTCGGAGAGTTTCAGAGAGATTCAGAGAGTGTCCGAGAGATTCAGAAAGTGTCAGATAGTGTCTGAGAGTTTCAGAGATCTTCAGAGAGTGTCTGAGAGTGTCTGAGAGTGCCAGAGATTGTCAGAGAGTTTCAGAGAGTGTCAGAGAGTGTCAGAGAGTTTCAGAGAGTGTCAGAGAGTGTCAGAGAGTTTCAGAGAGCTTCAGTGAGTTTCAGAGAGTGTCAGAAAGTTTCAGAGAGTGTCAGAGAGTTTCAGAGAGTGTCACAGAGTGTCAGAGTGATTCAGAGAGATTCAGAGAGTGTCAGAGATTGTCAGAGAGTGTCAGACAGTTTCCGAGAGTTTCAGAGAGTGTCAGAGCGTTTCAGAGAGAGGCAGTGAGTGTCAGAGAGTAACAAAGAGTGTCACAGAGTTTCAGAGAGTCTCAGGGAGCGTCAGAGAGTGTCAGAGAGTTTCAGAGAGTGTCAGAGAGTTTCAGAGACTTTCTGAGAGTGTCAGAGAGTTCCAGAGAGATTCTGAGAGTTTCTGAGTGTGTCGGAGTGTGTCTGAGAGACACAGAGTGTATCTGAGAGTGTCACAGAGTGTCAGAGAGTGTCAGAGATTTTCAGAGACTTTCAGAGATGCTTTGAGAGTGTCGGAGAGTGTCAGAAAGTTTCAGAGAGAGTCAGGGAGTGTCAGGGAGTTTCAGAGAGTTTCAGAGAGTGTCACAGAGTGTCAGAGCTTTTCAGAGAGATTCAGAGAGTGTCAGAGAGTGTCACAGAGTGTCACAGAGTGTCATAGAGTTGCAGAGTGTGTCAGAGAGTGTCCGAGAGTTTCAGAAAGAGTCAGATAGTGTCTGAGAGTTTCAGAAAATGTCAGAGTGTGACAGAGAGTGTCTGAGAGTGTCAGGGAGTGCCAGAGATATTCAGAGAGTGTCAGAGAGTGCCAGAACGTTTCAGAGAGTGTCACAGAGTGTCGGAGAGTTTCAGAGAAATTCAGAGAGTGTCCGAGAGATTCAGAAAGTGTCAGATATTGTCAGAGAGTTTCAAAAAGTGTCACAGAGTGTCAGAGCTTTTCAGAGAGATTCAGAGAGTGTCAGAGAGTGTCACAGAGTGTCATGGAGTTGCAGAGTGTGTCAGAGAGTGTCCGACAGTTTCAGAAAGAATCAGATAGTGTCTGAGAGTTTCAGAAAGTGTCAGTGATCTTCAGAGAGTGTCAGAGAGTGCCAGAAAGTTTCAGAGAGTGTCACAGGGTGTTGGAGAGTTTCAGAGAGATTCAGAGAGTGTCCGAGAGATTCAGAAAGTGTCAGATAGTGTCAGAGAGTTTCAGAAAGTGTCACAGAGGGTCAGAGAGTGTCAGAGAGTGTCAGTGAGTGTCAGAGAGTTTCAGAGAGTGTCAGAGAGTGTCAGAGAGTGTCAGAGACTTTCAGAGAGTGTCAGAGAGTGTCAGAGAGTTTCAGACAGTTTCAGAGAGTGTCAGAGAGTGTCAGAGAGTTTCAGAGAGTCTCAGATAGTGTCAGAGAGTGTCAGAGAGTGTCTGAGAGTGTCTGAGAGTTTCAGAGAGCGTCAGAGAGTGTCAGAGATTTTCAGAGAGTTTCAGAGAGAGTCAGACAGTGTCTGAGAGTGTCAAAGAGTGTCAAAGAGTTTCAGAGAGTGTCAGAGAGTGTCAGAGGGTTTCAGAGAGTGTCAGAGAGTTTCAGAGAATTTCTGAGAGTGTCAGAGAGTGCCTGAGAGTTTCTGACAGTTTCTGTGTGTGCTGGAGAGTATCAGAGAGTGTCAGAGTGTTTCAGAGAGTGTCACAGAGTTTCAGAGAGTGTCAGAGATTTTCAGAGTGTTTCAGAGATCTTCAGAGAGTGTCAGAGAGTGCCAGAAAGTTTCAGAGAGTGTCACAGAGTGTCGGAGAGTTTCAGAGAGATTCAGAGAGTGTCCGAGAGATTCAGAAAGTGTCAGATAGTGTCTGAGAGTTTCAGAGATCTTCAGAGAGTGTCAGAGAGTGTCTGAGAGTGTCTGAGAGTGCCAGAGATTGTCAGAGAGTTTCAGAGAGTGTCAGAGAGTGTCAGAGAGTTTCAGAGATCTTCAGAGAGTGTCAGTGAGTGCCAGAAAGTTTCAGAGAGTGTCAGAGAGTGTCGGAGAGTTTCAGAGAGATTCAGAGAGTGTCAGAGAGTTTCAGAAAGCTTCAGAGAGTGTCAGGGAGTGTCAGAGAGTGTCAGAGAGTTTCAGAGAGTTTCAGAGAGAGTCAGACAGTGTCTGAGAGTGTCAAAGAGTGTCAAAGAGTTTCAGAGAGTGTCAGAGAGTGTCAGAGAGTTTCAGAGAATTTCTGAGATTGTCAGAGAGTGCCTGAGAGTTTCTGACAGTTTCTTTGTGTGCCGGAGAGTATCAGAGAGTGTCAGAGAGTTTCAGAGAGTGTCACAGAGTTTCAGAGAGTGTCAGAGATTTTCAGAGTGCTTCAGAGATCTTCAGAGAGTGTCAGAGAGTGCCAGAAAGTTTCAGAGAGTTTCACAGAGTGTCGGAGAGTTTCAGAGAGATTCAGAGAGTGTCCGAGAGATTCACAAAGTGTCAGATAGCGTCAGAGAGTTTCAGAATGTTTCAGAGAGCGTCAGAGAGTGTCTGAGATTGTCAGAGATTGTCAGAGAGTTTCAGAGAGTGTCAGAGAGTGTCAGAGAGTTTCAGAGAGTTTCAGAGAGTGTCAGAGAGTGTCAGAGAGCTTCAGACAGTGTCAGGGAGTGTCAGAGAGAGTCAGAGAGTTTCAGATAGAGTCAGACAGTGTCAGAGAGTTTCAGAGAGTGTCAGGGAGTGTCAGAGAGTGTCAGAGAGTTTCAGAAAGAGTCAGACAGTGTCTGAGAGTGTCAAAGAGTGTCAAAGAGTTTCAGAGAGTGTCAGAGAGTGTCAGAGAGTTTCAGAGAGTGGCAAAGAGTTTCAGAGAGTTTCTGAGAGTGTCAGAGAGTGCCAGAGAGTTTCTGAGTGTGTCGAAGTGTGTCTGCGGGTGTCAGAGAGTATCTGAGAGTGTCACAGAGTGTCAGAGAGTGTCAGAGATTTTCAGAGAGTTTCAGAGAGTTTCAGAGAGTGTCAGAAAGTGTCAGAAAATTTCAGAGAGTGTCAGAGAGTGTCAGGGAGTTTCAGAGAGTTACAGAGTGTCACAGAGTGTCAGAGAGTTTCAGAGAGATTCAGAGAAAGTCAGAGAGTGTCACAGAGTGACACAGAGTTGCAGAGTGTGTCAGAGAGTGTCCGAGAGTTTCAGAAAGTGTCAGATACTGTCAGAGAGTTTCAGAAAGTGTCAGAGAGTGTCAGAGAGTGTCTGAGAATGTCAGAGAGTGTCAGAGTGTATCAGAGAGTTTCACAGAGTTTCAGAGAGTGTCTGAGAGTGTCAGGGAGTGCCAGAGATATTCGGAGAGTGTCAGAGAGTGCCAGAACGTTTCAGAGAGTGTCACAGAGAGTCGGAGAGTTTCAGAGAAATTCAGAGAGTGTCCGAGAGATTCAGAAAGTGTCAGATAGTGTCAGAGAGTTTCAGAAAGTGTCACAGAGTGTCAGAGCTTTTCAGAGAGATTCAGAGAGTGTCAGAGAGTGTCACAGAGTGTCATGGAGTTGCAGAGTGTGTCAGAGAGTGTCCGAGAGTTTCAGAAAGAATAAGATAGTGTCTGAGAGTTTCAGAAAGTGTCAGAGATCTTCAGAGAGTGTCAGAGAGTGCCAGAAACTTTCAGAGAGTGTCACAGAGTGTTGGAGAGTTTCAGAGAGATTCAGAGAGTGTCCGAGAGATTCAGAAAGTGTCAGATAGTGTCAGAGAGTTTCAGAAAGTGTCACAGAGTGTCAGAGAGTGTCTGAGAGTGTCAGAGAGTGTCAGAGAGTTTCAGAGAGTGTCAGAGAGTGTCAGAGACTTTCAGAGAGTGTCAGAGAGTGTCAGAGAGTTTCAGACAGTTTCAGAGAGTGTCAGAGAGTGTCAGAGAGTTTCAGAGAGTCTCAGATAGTTTCAGAGAGTGTCAGAGAGTCTCAGAAAATTTCAGAGAGTGTCAGAGAGTGTCAGGGAGTTTCAGAGAGTAACAGAGTGTCACAGAGTGTCAGAGAGTTTCAGAGAGATTCAGAGAGTGTCAGAGAGTGTCACAGAGTGACACAGAGTTGCAGAGTGTGTCAGAGAGTGTCCGAGATTTTCAGAAAGTGTCAGAAACTGTCAGAGAGTTTCAGAAAGTGTCAGAGATCTTCAGAGAGTGTCAGAGAGTGCCAGAAAGTTTCAGAGAGTGTCACAGAGTGTTGGAGAGTTTCAGAGAGATTCAGAGAGTGTCCGAGAGATTCAGAAAGTGTCAGATAGTGTCAGAGAGTTTCAGAAAGTGTCACAGAGTGTCAGAGAGTGTCTGAGAGTGTCAGAGAGTGTCAGAGAGTTTCAGAGAGTGTCAGAGAGTGTCAGAGAGTTTTAGAGAGTCTCAGATAGTGTCTGAGAGTGTCTGAGAGTGTCTGAGAGTTTCAGAGAGCGTCAGAGAGTGTCAGAGAGTGTCACAGAGTGACACAGAGTTGCAGAGTGTGTCAGAGAGTGTCCGAGATTTTCAGAAAGTGTCAGATACTGTCAGAGAGTTTCAGAAAGTGTCAGAGATCTTCAGAGAGTGTCAGAGAGTGCCAGAAAGTTTCAGAGAGTTTCAGAGAGTGTCAGAGAGTGTCAGAGAGTGTCAGAGACTTTCAGAGAGTGTCAGAGAGTGTCAGAGAGTTTCAGACAGTTTCAGAGAGTGTCTGAGAGTGTCAGAGAGTTTCAGAGAGTCTCAGATAGTGTCAGAGAGTGTCAGAGAGTGTCTGAGAGTGTCTGAGAGTTTGAGAGAGCGTCAGAGAGTGTCAGAGATTTTCAGAGAGTTTCAGAGAGAGTCAGACAGTGTCTGAGAGTGTCAAAGAGTGTCAAAGAGTTTCAGAGAGTGTCAGAGAGTGTCAGAGGGTTTCAGAGAGTGTCAGAGAGTTTCAGAGAATTTCTGAGAGTGTCAGAGAGTGCCTGAGAGTTTCTGACAGTTTCTGTGTGTGCTGGAGAGTATCAGAGAGTGTCAGAGTGTTTCAGAGAGTGTTTCAGAGATATTCAGAGAGTGTCAGTGAGTGCCACAGAGTGTCAGTGAGTGTCAGAGAGATTCAGAGAGTGTCAGAGATTTTCAGAGAGTTTCAGAGATCTTCAGAGAGTGTCAGAGAGTGCCAGAAAGTTTCAGAGAGTGTCACAGAGTGTCGGAGAGTTTCAGAGAGTTTCAGAGAGTGTCCGAGAGATTCAGAAAGTGTCAGATAGTGTCTGAGAGTTTCAGAGATCTTCAGAGAGTGTCTGAGAGTGTCTGAGAGTGTCTGAGAGTGCCAGAGATTGTCAGAGAGTTTCAGAGAGTGTCAGAGAGTGTCAGAGAGTTTCAGAGATCTTCAGAGAGTGTCAGAGCGTGCCAGAAAGTTTCAGAGAGTGTCACAGAGTGTCGGAGAGTTTCAGAGAGATTCAGAGAGTGTCCGAGAGATTCAGAAAGTGTCAGATAGCGTCAGAGAGTTTCAGAATGTTTCAGAGAGTGTCAGAGAGTGTCTGAGAGTGTCAGAGAATGTCAGAGAGTTTCAGAGAGTGTCAGAGAGTGTCAGAGAGTTTCAGAGAGTTTCAGAGAGTGTCAGAGAGTGTCAGAGAGCTTCAGACAGTGTCAGGGATTGTCAGAGAGTGTCAGAGAGTTTCAGATAGAGTCAGACAGTGTCA
>NW_027141706.1:0-57944 GCF_036365525.1 Heterodontus francisci | reverse complement strand
TGTGTCAGAGAGTGATAGAGAGCGATAGAGAGTGTCAGAGAGTGTCTGAGAGTGTCAGAGAGTGTCAGAGAGTGATAGAGAGTGTCAGAGAGTGTCAGAGAGTGATAGAGAGTGATAGAGAGTGTCAGAGAGTGTCTGAGAGTGTCAGAGAGTGATAGAGAGTGATAGAGAGTGTCAGAGAGTGTCTGAGAGTGTCAGAGAGTGTCAGAGAGTGATAGAGAGTGTCTGAGAGTGTCAGAGAGTGATAGAGAGTGATAGAGAGTGTCAGAGAGTGTCTGAGAGTGTCAGAGAGTGATAGTGAGTGTCAGAGAGTGTCAGAGAGTGATAGAGAGTGTCAGAGAGTGTCAGAGAGTGATAGAGAGTGATAGAGAGTGATAGAGAGTGTCAGAGAGTGTCTGAGAGTGTCAGAGAGTGTCAGAGAGTGATAGAGAGTGTCAGAGAGTGTCAGAGAGTGATAGAGAGTGATAGAGAGTGATAGAGAGTGTCAGAGAGTGTCTGAGAGTGTCAGAGAGTGATAGTGAGTGTCAGAGAGTGTCAGAGAGTGATAGAGAGTGTCAGAGAGTGTCAGAGAGTGATAGAGAGTGATAGAGAGTGATAGAGAGTGTCAGAGAGTGTCTGAGAGTGTCAGAGAGTGTCAGAGAGTGATAGAGAGTGTCAGAGAGTGTCAGAGAGGGTCAGAGAGTGATAGAGAGTGATAGAGAGTGTCAGAGAGTGATAGTGAGTGTCTGAGAGTGTCAGAGAGGGTCAGAGAGTGATAGAGAGTGATAGAGAGTGTCAGAGAGTGATAGTGAGTGTCTGAGAGTGTCAGAGAGTGTCAGAGAGTGATAGAGAGTGTCAGAGAGTGTCAGAGAGTGTCAGAGAGTGATAGTGAGTGTCAGAGAGTGATAGAGAGTGATAGAGAGTGTCAGAGAGTGTCTGAGAGTGTCAGAGAGTGTCAGAGAGTGATAGAGAGTGTCAGAGAGTGTCAGAGAGTGTCAGAGAGTGATAGAGAGTGATAGAGAGTGTCAGAGAGTGATAGTGAGTGTCTGAGAGTGTCAGAGAGTGTCAGAGAGTGATAGAGAGTGATAGAGAGTGTCAGAGAGTGTCAGAGCGTGTCAGAGAGTGATAGTGAGTGTCTGAGAGTGTCAGAGAGTGTCTGAGAGTGTCAGAGAGTGTCTGAGAGTGTCAGAGAGTGTCAGAGAGTGATAGAGAGTGTCTGAGAGTGTCAGAGAGTGTCTGAGAGTGTCAGAGAGTGTCAGAGAGTGATAGAGAGTGTCTGAGAGTGTCAGAGAGTGATAGAGAGTGATAGAAAGTGTCAGAGAGTGTCAGAGAGTGATAGAGAGTGTCAGAGAGTGTCAGAGAGTGATAGAGAGTGATAGAGAGTGTCAGAGAGTGTCAGAGAGTGTCAGAGAGTGTCAGAGAGTGTCAGAGAGTGATAGAGAGTGATAGAGAGTGTCAGAGAGTGTCAGAGAGTGATAGTGAGTGTCTGAGAGTGTCAGAGAGTGATAGAGAGTGATAGAGAGTGTCTGAGAGTGTCAGAGAGTGTCAGAGAGTGATAGAGAGTGTCTGAGAGTGTCAGAGAGTGATAGAGAGTGATAGAGAGTGTCAGAGAGTGTCTGAGAGTGTCAGAGAGTGTCAGAGAGTGATAGAGAGTGATAGAGAGTGATAGAGAGTGTCAGAGAGTGTCTGAGAGTGTCAGAGAGTGTCAGAGAGTGATAGAGAGTGTCTGAGAGTGTCAGAGAGTGATAGAGAGTGATAGAGAGTGACAGAGAGTGTCAGAGAGTGTCAGAGAGTGATAGAGAGTGTCAGAGAGTGTCAGAGAGTGTCAGAGAGTGATAGAGAGTGATAGAGAGTGTCAGAGAGTGATAGTGAGTGTCAGAGAGTCTGAGAGTGTCAGAGAGTGTCAGAGAGTGATAGAGAGTGTCTGAGAGTGTCAGAGAGTGTAGAGAGTGATAGAGAGTGTCAGAGAGTGTCTGAGAGTGTCAGAGAGTGTCAGAGAGTGATAGAGAGTGTCAGAGAGTGTCAGAGAGTGTCAGAGAGTGATAGAGAGTGATAGAGAGTGTCAGAGAGTGATAGTGAGTGTCTGAGAGTGTCAGAGAGTGTCAGAGAGTGATAGAGAGTGATAGAGAGTGTCAGAGAGTGTCAGAGAGTGTCAGAGAGTGATAGTGAGTGTCAGAGAGTGATAGAGAGTGATAGAGAGTGTCAGAGAGTGTCAGAGAGTGTCAGAGAGTGATAGTGAGTGTCAGAGAGTGTCAGAGAGTGATAGAGAGTGTCAGAGAGTGTCAGAGAGTGATAGAGAGTGATAGAGAGTGATAGAGAGTGTCAGAGAGTGATAGTGAGTGTCTGAGAGTGTCAGAGAGTGTCAGAGAGTGATAGAGAGTGTCAGAGAGTGTCAGAGAGGGTCAGAGAGTGATAGAGAGTGATAGAGAGTGTCAGAGAGTGATAGTGAGTGTCTGAGAGTGTCAGAGAGTGTCAGAGAGTGATAGAGAGTGATAGAGAGTGTCAGAGAGTGTCAGAGAGTGTCAGAGAGTGATAGTGAGTGTCAGAGAGTGATAGAGAGTGATAGAGAGTGTCAGAGAGTGTCAGAGAGTGTCAGAGAGTGATAGTGAGTGTCAGAGAGTGTCAGAGAGTGATAGAGAGTGTCAGAGAGTGTCAGAGAGTGATAGAGAGTGATAGAGAGTGATAGAGAGTGTCAGAGAGTGTCAGAGAGTGTCAGAGAGTGTCAGAGAGTGATAGAGAGTGTCAGAGAGTGTCAGAGAGTGATAGAGAGTGATAGAGAGTGTCAGAGAGTGTCTGAGAGTGTCAGAGAGTGATAGAGAGTGATAGAGAGTGTCAGAGAGTGATAGAGAGTGATAGAGAGTGTCAGAGAGTGTCTGAGAGTGTCAGAGAGTGTCAGAGAGTGATAGAGAGTGTCTGAGAGTGTCAGAGAGTGATAGAGAGCGATAGAGAGTGTCAGAGAGTGTCTGAGAGTGTCAGAGAGTGTCAGAGAGTGATAGAGAGTGTCAGAGAGTGTCAGAGAGTGATAGAGAGTGATAGAGAGTGTCAGAGAGTGTCTGAGAGTGTCAGAGAGTGATAGAGAGTGATAGAGAGTGTCAGAGAGTGTCTGAGAGTGTCAGAGAGTGTCAGAGAGTGATAGAGAGTGTCTGAGAGTGTCAGAGAGTGATAGAGAGTGATAGAGAGTGTCAGAGAGTGTCTGAGAGTGTCAGAGAGTGATAGTGAGTGTCAGAGAGTGTCAGAGAGTGATAGAGAGTGTCAGAGAGTGTCAGAGAGTGATAGAGAGTGATAGAGAGTGATAGAGAGTGTCAGAGAGTGTCTGAGAGTGTCAGAGAGTGTCAGAGAGTGATAGAGAGTGTCAGAGAGTGTCAGAGAGTGATAGAGAGTGATAGAGAGTGATAGAGAGTGTCAGAGAGTGTCTGAGAGTGTCAGAGAGTGATAGTGAGTGTCAGAGAGTGTCAGAGAGTGATAGAGAGTGTCAGAGAGTGTCAGAGAGTGATAGAGAGTGATAGAGAGTGATAGAGAGTGTCAGAGAGTGTCTGAGAGTGTCAGAGAGTGTCAGAGAGTGATAGAGAGTGTCAGAGAGTGTCAGAGAGGGTCAGAGAGTGATAGAGAGTGATAGAGAGTGTCAGAGAGTGATAGTGAGTGTCTGAGAGTGTCAGAGAGTGTCAGAGAGTGATAGAGAGTGTCAGAGAGTGTCAGAGAGTGTCAGAGAGTGATAGTGAGTGTCAGAGAGTGATAGAGAGTGATAGAGAGTGTCAGAGAGTGTCAGAGAGTGTCAGAGAGTGATAGTGAGTGTCAGAGAGTGTCAGAGAGTGATAGAGAGTGTCAGAGAGTGTCAGAGAGTGATAGAGAGTGATAGAGAGTGATAGAGAGTGTCAGAGAGTGTCAGAGAGTGTCAGAGAGTGTCAGAGAGTGATAGAGAGTGTCAGAGAGTGTCAGAGAGTGATAGAGAGTGATAGAGAGTGTCAGAGAGTGTCTGAGAGTGTCAGAGAGTGATAGAGAGTGATAGAGAGTGTCAGAGAGTGTCTGAGAGTGTCAGAGAGTGTCAGAGAGTGATAGAGAGTGTCTGAGAGTGTCAGAGAGTGATAGAGAGTGATAGAGAGTGTCAGAGAGTGTCTGAGAGTGTCAGAGAGTGATAGTGAGTGTCAGAGAGTGTCAGAGAGTGATAGAGAGTGTCAGAGAGTGTCAGAGAGTGATAGAGAGTGATAGAGAGTGATAGAGAGTGTCAGAGAGTGTCTGAGAGTGTCAGAGAGTGTCAGAGAGTGATAGAGAGTGTCTGAGAGTGTCAGAGAGTGATAGAGAGTGATAGAGAGTGACAGAGAGTGTCTGAGAGTGTCAGAGAGTGTCAGAGAGTGATAGAGAGTGTCAGAGAGTGTCAGAGAGTGTCAGAGAGTGATAGAGAGTGTCAGAGAGTGTCAGAGAGTGTCAGAGAGTGTCAGAGAGTGATAGAGAGTGTCAGAGAGTGTCAGAGAGGGTCAGAGAGTGATAGAGAGTGATAGAGAGTGTCAGAGAGTGATAGTGAGTGTCTGAGAGTGTCAGAGAGTGTCAGAGAGTGATAGAGAGTATAGAGAGTGTCAGAGAGTGTCAGAGAGTGTCAGAGAGTGATAGTGAGTGTCAGAGAGTGTCAGAGAGTGATAGAGAGTGTCAGAGAGTGTCAGAGAGTGATAGAGAGTGATAGAGAGTGATAGAGAGTGTCAGAGAGTGTCAGAGAGTGATAGAGAGTGTCAGAGAGTGTCAGAGAGTGATAGAGAGTGATAGAGAGTGTCAGAGAGTGTCTGAGAGTGTCAGAGAGTGATAGAGAGTGATAGAGAGTGTCAGAGAGTGTCTGAGAGTGTCAGAGAGTGTCAGAGAGTGATAGAGAGTGTCTGAGAGTGTCAGAGAGTGATAGAGAGTGATAGAGAGTGTCAGAGAGTGTCTGAGAGTGTCAGAGAGTGATAGTGAGTGTCAGAGAGTGTCAGAGAGTGATAGAGAGTGTCAGAGAGTGTCAGAGAGTGATAGAGAGTGATAGAGAGTGATAGAGAGTGTCAGAGAGTGTCTGAGAGTGTCAGAGAGTGTCAGAGAGTGATAGAGAGTGTCTGAGAGTGTCAGAGAGTGATAGAGAGTGATAGAGAGTGACAGAGAGTGTCTGAGAGTGTCAGAGAGTGTCAGAGAGTGATAGAGAGTGTCAGAGAGTGTCAGAGAGTGTCAGACAGTGATAGAGAGTGATAGAGAGTGTCAGAGAGTGATAGAGAGTGTCAGAGAGTGTCTGAGAGTGTCAGAGAGTGTCAGAGAGTGATAGAGAGTGTCTGAGAGTGTCAGAGAGTGATAGAGAGTGATAGAGAGTGTCAGAGAGTGTCTGAGAGTGTCAGAGAGTGTCAGAGAGTGATAGAGAGTGTCAGAGAGTGTCAGAGAGTGTCAGAGAGTGATAGAGAGTGATAGAGAGTGTCAGAGAGTGTCAGAGAGTGTCTGAGAGTGATAGAGAGTGTCTGAGAGTGTCAGAGAGTGATAGAGAGTGATAGAGAGTGTCAGAGAGTGTCTGAGAGTGTCAGAGAGTGTCAGAGAGTGATAGAGAGTGTCAGAGAGTGTCAGAGAGTGATAGAGAGTGATAGAGAGTGTCAGAGAGTGATAGTGAGTGTCTGAGAGTGTCAGAGAGTGTCAGAGAGTGATAGAGAGTGATAGAGAGTGTCAGAGAGTGTCAGAGCGTGTCAGAGAGTGATAGTGAGTGTCTGAGAGTGTCAGAGAGTGTCTGAGAGTGTCAGAGAGTGTCTGAGAGTGTCAGAGAGTGTCAGAGAGTGATAGAGAGTGTCTGAGAGTGTCAGAGAGTGTCTGAGAGTGTCAGAGAGTGTCAGAGAGTGATAGAGAGTGTCTGAGAGTGTCAGAGAGTGATAGAGAGTGATAGAAAGTGTCAGAGAGTGTCAGAGAGTGATAGAGAGTGTCAGAGAGTGTCAGAGAGTGATAGAGAGTGATAGAGAGTGTCAGAGAGTGTCAGAGAGTGTCAGAGAGTGTCAGAGAGTGTCAGAGAGTGATAGAGAGTGATAGAGAGTGTCAGAGAGTGTCAGAGAGTGATAGTGAGTGTCTGAGAGTGTCAGAGAGTGATAGAGAGTGATAGAGAGTGTCTGAGAGTGTCAGAGAGTGTCAGAGAGTGATAGAGAGTGTCTGAGAGTGTCAGAGAGTGATAGAGAGTGATAGAGAGTGTCAGAGAGTGTCTGAGAGTGTCAGAGAGTGTCAGAGAGTGATAGAGAGTGATAGAGAGTGATAGAGAGTGTCAGAGAGTGTCTGAGAGTGTCAGAGAGTGTCAGAGAGTGATAGAGAGTGTCTGAGAGTGTCAGAGAGTGATAGAGAGTGATAGAGAGTGACAGAGAGTGTCAGAGAGTGTCAGAGAGTGATAGAGAGTGTCAGAGAGTGTCAGAGAGTGTCAGAGAGTGATAGAGAGTGATAGAGAGTGTCAGAGAGTGATAGTGAGTGTCAGAGAGAGTCTGAGAGTGTCAGAGAGTGTCAGAGAGTGATAGAGAGTGTCTGAGAGTGTCAGAGAGTGGTAGAGAGTGATAGAGAGTGTCAGAGAGTGTCTGAGAGTGTCAGAGAGTGTCAGAGAGTGATAGAGAGTGTCAGAGAGTGTCAGAGAGTGTCAGAGAGTGATAGAGAGTGATAGAGAGTGTCAGAGAGTGATAGTGAGTGTCTGAGAGTGTCAGAGAGTGTCAGAGAGTGATAGAGAGTGATAGAGAGTGTCAGAGAGTGTCAGAGCGTGTCAGAGAGTGATAGTGAGTGTCTGAGAGTGTCAGAGAGTGTCAGAGAGTGATAGAGAGTGATAGAGAGTGTCAGAGAGTGTCAGAGCGTGTCAGAGAGTGATAGTGAGTGTCTGAGAGTGTCAGAGAGTGTCTGAGAGTGTCAGAGAGTGTCTGAGAGTGTCAGAGAGTGTCAGAGAGTGATAGAGAGTGTCAGAGAGTGTCAGAGAGTGTCTGAGAGTGTCAGAGAGTGTCAGAGAGTGATAGAGAGTCTCTGAGAGTGTCAGAGAGTGATAGAGAGTGATAGAAAGTGTCAGAGAGTGTCAGAGAGTGATAGAGAGTGTCAGAGAGTGTCAGAGAGTGATAGAGAGTGATAGAGAGTGTCAGAGAGTGTCAGAGAGTGATAGAGAGTGTCAGAGAGTGTCAGAGAGTTATAGAGAGTGTCAGAGAGTGTCAGAGAGTGTCAGAGAGTGTCAGAGAGTGTCAGAGAGTGATAGAGAGTGATAGAGAGTGTCAGAGAGTGTCAGAGAGTGTCAGAGAGTGATAGTGAGTGTCTGAGAGTGTCAGAGAGTGATAGAGAGTGATAGAGAGTGTCAGAGAGTGTCTGAGAGTGTCAGAGAGTGTCAGAGAGTGATAGAGAGTGTCTGAGAGTGTCAGAGAGTGATAGAGAGTGATAGAGAGTGTCAGAGAGTGTCTGAGAGTGTCAGAGAGTGTCAGAGAGTGATAGAGAGTGTCAGAGAGTGTCAGAGAGTGTCAGAGAGTGATAGAGAGTGATAGAGAGTGTCAGAGAGTGATAGTGAGTGTCTGAGAGTGTCAGAGAGTGTCAGAGAGTGATAGAGAGTGATAGAGAGTGTCAGAGAGTGTCAGAGCGTGTCAGAGAGTGATAGTGAGTGTCAGAGAGTGTCAGAGAGTGATAGTGAGTGTCTGAGAGTGTCAGAGAGTGATAGAGAGTGATAGAGAGTGTCAGAGAGTGTCAGAGAGTGTCAGAGAGTGATAGAGAGTGATAGAGAGTGTCAGAGAGTGATAGAGAGTGATAGAGAGTGACAGAGAGTGTCAGAGAGTGTCAGAGAGTGATAGAGAGTGTCAGAGAGTGTCAGAGAGTGTCAGAGAGTGATAGAGAGTGATAGAGAGTGTCAGAGAGTGATAGTGAGTGTCAGAGAGTGTCTGAGAGTGTCAGAGAGTGTCAGAGAGTGATAGAGAGTGTCTGAGAGTGTCAGAGAGTGATAGAGAGTGATAGAGAGTGTCAGAGAGTGTCTGAGAGTGTCAGAGAGTGTCAGAGAGTGATAGAGAGTGTCAGAGAGTGTCAGAGAGTGTCAGAGAGTGATAGAGAGTGATAGAGAGTGTCAGAGAGTGATAGTGAGTGTCTGAGAGTGTCAGAGAGTGTCAGAGAGTGATAGAGAGTGATAGAGAGTGTCAGAGAGTGTCAGAGCGTGTCAGAGAGTGATAGTGAGTGTCTGAGAGTGTCAGAGAGTGTCTGAGAGTGTCAGAGAGTGTCTGAGAGTGTCAGAGAGTGTCAGAGAGTGATAGAGAGTGTCTGAGAGTGTCAGAGAGTGTCTGAGAGTGTCAGAGAGTGTCAGAGAGTGATAGAGAGTGTCTGAGAGTGTCAGAGAGTGATAGAGAGTGATAGAGAGTGTCAGAGAGTGTCAGAGAGTGATAGAGAGTGTCAGAGAGTGTCAGAGAGTGATAGAGAGTGATAGAGAGTGTCAGAGAGTGTCAGAGAGTGTCAGAGAGTGATAGAGAGTGTCAGAGAGTGTCAGAGAGTTATAGAGAGTGTCAGAGAGTGTCAGAGAGTGTCAGAGAGTGTCAGAGAGTGATAGAGAGTGATAGAGAGTGTCAGAGAGTGTCAGAGAGTGTCAGAGAGTGATAGTGAGTGTCTGAGAGTGTCAGAGAGTGATAGAGAGTGATAGAGAGTGTCAGAGAGTGTCTGAGAGTGTCAGAGAGTGTCAGAGAGTGATAGAGAGTGTCTGAGAGTGTCAGAGAGTGATAGAGAGTGATAGAGAGTGTCAGAGAGTGTCTGAGAGTGTCAGAGAGTGTCAGAGAGTGATAGAGAGTGTCAGAGAGTGTCAGAGAGTGTCAGAGAGTGATAGAGAGTGATAGAGAGTGTCAGAGAGTGATAGTGAGTGTCTGAGAGTGTCAGAGAGTGTCAGAGAGTGATAGAGAGTGATAGAGAGTGTCAGAGAGTGTCAGAGCGTGTCAGAGAGTGATAGTGAGTGTCAGATAGTGTCAGAGAGTGATAGTGAGTGTCTGAGAGTGTCAGAGAGTGATAGAGAGTGATAGAGAGTGTCAGAGAGTGTCAGAGAGTGTCAGAGAGTGATAGAGAGTGATAGAGAGTGTCAGAGAGTGATAGTGAGTGTCTGAGAGTGTCAGAGAGTGTCAGAGAGTGATACAGAGTGATAGAGAGTGTCAGAGAGTGTCAGAGAGTGTCAGAGAGTGATAGTGAGTGTCTGAGAGTGTCAGAGAGTGTCAGAGAGTGATAGAGAGTGTCAGAGAGTGTCAGAGAGTGTCAGAGAGTGATAGAGAGTGATAGAGAGTGTCAGAGAGTGATAGTGAGTGTCTGAGAGTGTCAGAGAGTGTCAGAGAGTGATAGAGAGTGATAGAGAGTGTCAGAGAGTGTCAGAGCGTGTCAGAGAGTGATAGTGAGTGTCTGAGAGTGTCAGAGAGTGTCAGAGAGTGATAGAGAGTGATAGAGAGTTTCAGAGAGTGTCAGAAAGTGTCAGAGAGTGATAGTGAGTGTCTGAGTGTGTCAGAGAGTGTCAGAGAGTGATAGAGAGTGATAGAGAGTGTCAGAGAGAGTCAGAGAGTGTCAGAGAGTGATAGTGAGTGTCTGAGAGTGTCAGAGAGTGACAGAGAGTGATAGAGAGTGATAGAGAGTGTCAGAGAGTGTCAGAGAGTGTCAGAGAGTGATACAGAGTGATAGAGAGTGTCAGAGAGTGTATGAGAGTGTCAGAGAGTGTCAGAGAGTGATAGTGAGTGTCAGAGAGTGTATGAGAGTGTCAGAGAGTGTCAGAGAGTGTCAGAGAGTGATAGAGAGTTTCTGAGAGTGTCAGAGAGTGATAGAGAGTGATAGAGAGTGTCAGAGAGTGTCTGAGAGTGTCAGAGAGTGTCAGAGAGTGATAGAGAGTGTCAGAGAGTGTCAGAGAGTGATAGAGAGTGATAGAGAGTGTCAGAGAGTGTCAGAGAGTGATAGAGAGTGTCTGAGAGTGTCAGAGAGTGATAGAGAGTGATAGAGAGTGTCAGAGAGTGTCAGAGAGTGTCTGAGAGTGTCAGAGAGTGTCAGAGAGTGATAGAGAGTGTCAGAGAGTGATAGAGAGTGTCTGAGAGTGTCAGAGAGTGATAGAGAGTGATAGAGAGTGTCAGAGAGTGTCAGAGAGTGTCTGAGAGTGTCAGAGAGTGTCAGAGAGTGATAGAGAGTGTCAGAGAGTGTCAGAGAGTGTCAGAGAGTGTCAGAGAGTGATAGAGAGTGATAGAGAGTGTCAGAGAGTGATAGTGAGTGTCTGAGAGTGTCAGAGAGTGTCAGAGCATGTCAGAGAGTGATAGTGAGTGTCAGAGAGTGTCAGAGAGTGATAGAGAGTGTCAGAGAGTGATAGAGAGTGTCTGAGAGTGTCAGAGAGTGATAGAGAGTGATAGAGAGTGTCAGAGAGTGTCAGAGAGTGTCTGAGAGTGTCAGAGAGTGTCAGAGAGTGATAGAGAGTGTCAGAGAGTGTCAGAGAGTGTCAGAGAGTGTCAGAGAGTGATAGAGAGTGATAGAGAGTGTCAGAGAGTGATAGTGAGTGTCTGAGAGTGTCAGAGAGTGTCAGAGCATGTCAGAGAGTGATAGTGAGTGTCTGAGAGTGTCAGAGAGTGTCTGAGAGTGTCAGAGAGTGATAGAGAGTGATAGAGAGTGTCAGAGAGTGTCAGAGAGTGTCTGAGAGTGTCAGAGAGTGTCAGAGAGTGATAGAGAGTGTCAGAGAGTGTCAGAGAGTGTCAGAGAGTGTCAGAGAGTGATAGAGAGTGATAGAGAGTGTCAGAGAGTGATAGTGAGTGTCTGAGAGTGTCAGAGAGTGTCAGAGCATGTCAGAGAGTGATAGTGAGTGTCTGAGAGTGTCAGAGAGTGTCTGAGAGTGTCAGAGAGTGTCAGAGAGTGATAGAGAGTGATAGAGAGTGTCAGAGAGTGTCAGAGCGTGTCAGAGAGTGATAGTGAGTGTCTGAGAGTGTCAGAGAGTGTCAGAGAGTGATAGCGAGTGATAGAGAGTGTCAGAAAGTGTCAGAGAGTGTCAGAGAGTGATAGTGAGTGTCTGAGTGTGTCAGAGAGTGTCAGAGAGTGATAGAGAGTGATAGAGAGTGTCAGAGAGAGTCAGAGAGTGTCAGAGAGTGATAGTGAGTGTCTGAGAGTGTCAGAGAGTGACAGAGAGTGATAGAGAGTGATAGAGAGTGTCAGAGAGTGTCAGAGAGTGTCAGAGAGTGATACAGAGTGATAGAGAGTGTCAGAGAGTGTCAGAGAGTGTCAGAGAGTGATAGTGAGTGTCTGAGAGTGTCAGAGAGTGATAGAGAGTGATAGAGAGTGTCAGAGAGTGTATGAGAGTGTCAGAGAGTGTCAGAGAGTGATAGTGAGTGTCAGAGAGTGTATGAGAGTGTCAGAGAGTGTCAGAGAGTGTCAGAGAGTGATAGAGAGTTTCTGAGAGTGTCAGAGAGTGATAGAGAGTGATAGAGAGTGATAGAGAGTGTCAGAGAGTGATAGTGAGTGTCAGAGAGTGTCTGAGAGTGTCAGAGAGTGTCAGAGAGTGATAGAGAGTGTCTGAGAGTGTCAGAGAGTGATAGAGAGTGATAGAGAGTGTCAGAGAGTGTCTGAGAGTGTCAGAGAGTGTCAGAGAGTGATAGAGAGTGTCAGAGAGTGTCAGAGAGTGTCAGAGAGTGATAGAGAGTGATAGAGAGTGTCAGAGAGTGATAGTGAGTGTCTGAGAGTGTCAGAGAGTGTCAGAGAGTGATAGAGAGTGATAGAGAGTGTCAGAGAGTGTCAGAGCGTGTCAGAGAGTGATAGTGAGTGTCTGAGAGTGTCAGAGAGTGTCTGAGAGTGTCAGAGAGTGTCTGAGAGTGTCAGAGAGTGTCAGAGAGTGATAGAGAGTGTCTGAGAGTGTCAGAGAGTGTCTGAGAGTGTCAGAGAGTGTCAGAGAGTGATAGAGAGTGTCTGAGAGTGTCAGAGAGTGATAGAGAGTGATAGAAAGTGTCAGAGAGTGTCAGAGAGTGATAGAGAGTGTCAGAGAGTGTCAGAGAGTGATAGAGAGTGATAGAGAGTGTCAGAGAGTGTCAGAGAGTGTCAGAGAGTGATAGAGAGTGTCAGAGAGTGTCAGAGAGTTATAGAGAGTGTCAGAGAGTGTCAGAGAGTGTCAGAGAGTGATAGTGAGTGTCAGAGAGTGTCTGAGAGTGTCAGAGAGTGTCAGAGAGTGATATAGAGTGTCAGAGAGTGTCAGAGAGTGATAGAGAGTGATAGAGAGTGTCAGAGAGTGTCTGAGAGTGTCAGAGAGTGTCAGAGAGTGATAGAGAGTGTCAGAGAGTGTCAGAGAGTGTCAGAGAGTGATAGAGAGTGATAGAGAGTGTCAGAGAGTGATAGTGAGTGTCTGAGAGTGTCAGAGAGTGTCAGAGAGTGATAGAGAGTGATAGAGAGTGTCAGAGAGTGTCAGAGCGTGTCAGAGAGTGATAGTGAGTGTCTGAGAGTGTCAGAGAGTGTCTGAGAGTGTCAGAGAGTGTCTGAGAGTGTCAGAGAGTGTCAGAGAGTGATAGAGAGTGTCTGAGAGTGTCAGAGAGTGTCTGAGAGTGTCAGAGAGTGTCAGAGAGTGATAGAGAGTGTCTGAGAGTGTCAGAGAGTGATAGAGAGTGATAGAAAGTGTCAGAGAGTGTCAGAGAGTGATAGAGAGTGTCAGAGAGTGTCAGAGAGTGATAGAGAGTGATAGAGAGTGTCAGAGAGTGTCAGAGAGTGTCAGAGAGTGATAGAGAGTGTCAGAGAGTGTCAGAGAGTTATAGAGAGTGTCAGAGAGTGTCAGAGAGTGTCAGAGAGTGTCAGAGAGTGATAGAGAGTGATAGAGAGTGTCAGAGAGTGTCAGAGAGTGTCAGAGAGTGATAGTGAGTGTCTGAGAGTGTCAGAGAGTGATAGAGAGTGATAGAGAGTGTCAGAGAGTGTCTGAGAGTGTCAGAGAGTGATAGAGAGTGTCAGAGAGTGATAGAGAGTGATAGAGAGTGTCAGAGAGTGTCAGAAAGTGTCAGAGAGTGATAGTGAGTGTCTGAGTGTGTCAGAGAGTGTCAGAGAGTGACAGAGAGTGATAGAGAGTGTCAGAGAGAGTCAGAGAGTGTCAGAGAGTGTCAGAGAGTGTCAGAGAGTGATAGAGAGTGATAGAGAGTGTCAGAGAGTGATAGTGAGTGTCTGAGAGTGTCAGAGAGTGTCAGAGCGTGTCAGAGAGTGATAGTGAGTGTCTGAGAGAGTCAGAGAGTGTCAGAGAGTGATAGAGAGTGTCAGAGAGTGATAGAGAGTGATAGAGAGTGTCAGAGAGTGTCAGAAAGTGTCAGAGAGTGATAGTGAGTGTCTGAGTGTGTCAGAGAGTGTCAGAGAGTGATAGAGAGTGATAGAGAGTGTCAGAGAGAGTCAGAGAGTGTCAGAGAGTGATAGTGAGTGTCTGAGAGTGTCAGAGAGTGACAGAGAGTGTCAGAGAGTGATAGTGAGTGTCTGAGAGTGTCAGAGAGTGACAGAGAGTGATAGAGAGTGATAGAGAGTGTCAGAGAGTGTCAGAGAGTGTCAGAGAGTGATACAGAGTGATAGAGAGTGTCAGAGAGTGTCAGAGAGTGTCAGAGAGTGATAGTGAGTGTCTGAGAGTGTCAGAGAGTGATAGAGAGTGTCAGAGAGTGTCTGAGAGTGTCAGAGAGTGATAGAGAGTGTCAGAGAGTGATAGAGAGTGTCAGAGAGTGATAGAGAGTGATAGAGAGTGTCAGAGAGTGTCAGAAAGTGTCAGAGAGTGATAGTGAGTGTCTGAGTGTGTCAGAGAGTGTCAGAGAGTGACAGAGAGTGATAGAGAGTGTCAGAGAGAGTCAGAGAGTGTCAGAGAGTGTCAGAGAGTGATAGAGAGTGATAGAGAGTGTCAGAGAGTGATAGTGAGTGTCTGAGAGTGTCAGAGAGTGTCAGAGCGTGTCAGAGAGTGATAGTGAGTGTCTGAGAGTGTCAGAGAGTGTCAGAGAGTGATAGAGAGTGTCAGAGAGTGATAGAGAGTGATAGAGAGTGTCAGAGAGTGTCAGAAAGTGTCAGAGAGTGATAGTGAGTGTCTGAGTGTGTCAGAGAGTGTCAGAGAGTGATAGAGAGTGATAGAGAGTGTCAGAGAGAGTCAGAGAGTGTCAGAGAGTGATAGTGAGTGTCTGAGAGTGTCAGAGAGTGACAGAGAGTGTCAGAGAGTGATAGTGAGTGTCTGAGAGTGTCAGAGAGTGACAGAGAGTGATAGAGAGTGATAGAGAGTGTCAGAGAGTGTCAGAGAGTGTCAGAGAGTGATACAGAGTGATAGAGAGTGTCAGAGAGTGATAGAGAGTGTCAGAGAGTGATAGAGAGTGATAGAGAGTGTCAGAGAGTGTCAGAAAGTGTCAGAGAGTGATAGTGAGTGTCTGAGTGTGTCAGAGAGTGTCAGAGAGTGATAGAGAGTGATAGAGAGTGTCAGAGAGAGTCAGAGAGTGTCAGAGAGTGATAGTGAGTGTCTGAGAGTGTCAGAGAGTGACAGAGAGTGTCAGAGAGTGATAGTGAGTGTCTGAGAGTGTCAGAGAGTGACAGAGAGTGATAGAGAGTGATAGAGAGTGTCAGAGAGTGTCAGAGAGTGTCAGAGAGTGATACAGAGTGATAGAGAGTGTCAGAGAGTGTCAGAGAGTGTCAGAGAGTGATAGTGAGTGTCTGAGAGTGTCAGAGAGTGATAGAGAGTGATAGAGAGTGTCAGAGAGTGTATGAGAGTGTCAGAGAGTGTCAGAGAGTGATAGTGAGTGTCAGAGAGTGTATGAGAGTGTCAGAGAGTGTCAGAGAGTGTCAGAGAGTGATAGAGAGTTTCTGAGAGTGTCAGAGAGTGATAGAGAGTGATAGAGAGTGTCAGAGAGTGTCTGAGAGTGTCAGAGAGTGTCAGAGAGTGATAGAGAGTGTCAGAGAGTGTCAGAGAGTGTCAGAGAGTGATAGAGAGTGTCAGAGAGTGTCAGAGAGTGATAGAGAGTGTCTGAGAGTGTCAGAGAGTGATAGAGAGTGATAGAGAGTGTCAGAGAGTGTCAGAGAGTGTCAGAGAGTGATAGAGAGTGATAGAGAGTGTCAGAGAGTGTCAGAGAGTGTCTGAGAGTGTCAGAGAGTGTCAGAGAGTGATAGAGAGTGTCAGAGAGTGTCAGAGAGTGTCAGAGAGTGTCAGAGAGTGATAGAGAGTGATAGAGAGTGTCAGAGAGTGATAGTGAGTGTCTGAGAGTGTCAGAGAGTGTCAGAGAGTGTCAGAGAGTGATAGAGAGTGATAGAGAGTGTCAGAGAGTGATAGTGAGTGTCTGAGAGTGTCAGAGAGTGTCAGAGCGTGTCAGAGAGTGATAGTGAGTGTCTGAGAGTGTCAGAGAGTGTCTGAGAGTGTCAGAGAGTGTCAGAGAGTGATAGAGAGTGATAGAGAGTGTCAGAGAGTGTCAGAGCGTGTCAGAGAGTGATAGTGAGTGTCTGAGAGTGTCAGAGAGTGTCAGAGAGTGATAGCGAGTGATAGAGAGTGTCAGAGAGTGTCAGAAAGTGTCAGAGAGTGATAGTGAGTGTCTGAGTGTGTCAGAGAGTGTCAGAGAGTGATAGAGAGTGATAGAGAGTGTCAGAGAGTGTCAGAGAGTGTCAGAGAGTGATAGTGAGTGTCTGAGAGTGTCAGAGAGTGACAGAGAGTGATAGAGAGTGATAGAGAGTGTCAGAGAGTGTCAGAGAGTGTCAGAGAGTGATACAGAGTGATAGAGAGTGTCAGAGAGTGTCAGAGAGTGTCAGAGAGTGATAGTGAGTGTCTGAGAGTGTCAGAGAGGGTCAGAGAGTGTCAGAGAGTGTCAGAGAGTGATAGAGAGTGATAGAGAGTGATAGAGAGTGTCAGAGAGTGATAGTGAGTGTCAGAGAGTGTCTGAGAGTGTCAGAGAGTGTCAGAGAGTGATAGAGAGTGTCTGAGAGTGTCAGAGAGTGATAGAGAGTGATAGAGAGTGTCAGAGAGTGTCTGAGAGTGTCAGAGAGTGTCAGAGAGTGATAGAGAGTGTCAGAGAGTGTCAGAGAGTGTCAGAGAGTGATAGAGAGTGATAGAGAGTGTCAGAGAGTGATAGTGAGTGTCTGAGAGTGTCAGAGAGTGTCAGAGAGTGATAGAGAGTGATAGAGAGTGTCAGAGAGTGATAGTGAGTGTCTGAGAGTGTCAGAGAGTGTCAGAGAGTGATAGAGAGTGATAGAGAGTGTCAGAGAGTGTCAGAGCGTGTCAGAGAGTGATAGTGAGTGTCTGAGAGTGTCAGAGAGTGTCTGAGAGTGTCAGAGAGTGTCAGAGCGTGATAGAGAGTGTCTGAGAGTGTCAGAGAGTGATAGAGAGTGATAGAAAGTGTCAGAGAGTGTCAGAGAGTGATAGAGAGTGTCAGAGAGTGTCAGAGAGTGATAGAGAGTGATAGAGAGTGTCAGAGAGTGTCAGAGAGTGTCAGAGAGTGATAGAGAGTGTCAGAGAGTGTCAGAGAGTTATAGAGAGTGTCAGAGAGTGTCAGAGAGTGTGAGAGAGTGATAGAGAGTGATAGAGAGTGTCAGAGAGTGTCAGAGAGTGTCAGAGAGTGATAGTGAGTGTCTGAGAGTGTCAGAGAGTGATATAGAGTGATAGAGAGTGTCAGAGAGTGTCTGAGAGTGTCAGAGAGTGTCAGAGAGTGATAGAGAGTGTCTGAGAGTGTCAGAGAGTGATAGAGAGTGATAGAGAGTGTCAGAGAGTGTCTGAGAGTGTCAGAGAGTGTCAGAGAGTGATAGAGAGTGTCAGAGAGTGTCAGAGAGTGTCAGAGAGTGATAGAGAGTGATAGAGAGTGTCAGAGAGTGATAGTGAGTGTCTGAGAGTGTCAGAGAGTGTCAGAGAGTGATAGAGAGTGATAGAGAGTGTCAGAGAGTGTCAGAGCGTGTCAGAGAGTGATAGTGAGTGTCTGAGAGTGTCAGAGAGTGTCTGAGAGTGTCAGAGAGTGTCTGAGAGTGTCAGAGAGTGTCAGAGAGTGATAGAGAGTGTCTGAGAGTGTCAGAGAGTGTCTGAGAGTGTCAGAGAGTGTCAGAGAGTGATAGAGAGTGTCTGAGAGTGTCAGAGAGTGATAGAGAGTGATAGAAAGTGTCAGAGAGTGTCAGAGAGTGATAGAGAGTGTCAGAGAGTGTCAGAGAGTGATAGAGAGTGATAGAGAGTGTCAGAGAGTGTCAGAGAGTGATAGAGAGTGTCAGAGAGTGTCAGAGAGTTATAGAGAGTGTCAGAGAGTGTCAGAGAGTGTGAGAGAGTGATAGAGAGTGATAGAGAGTGTCAGAGAGTGTCAGAGAGTGTCAGAGAGTGATAGTGAGTGTCTGAGAGTGTCAGAGAGTGATATAGAGTGATAGAGAGTGTCAGAGAGTGTCTGTGAGTGTCAGAGAGTGTCAGAGAGTGATAGAGAGTGTCTGAGAGTGTCAGAGAGTGATAGAGAGTGATAGAGAGTGTCAGAGAGTGATAGAGAGTGTCAGAGAGTGTCAGAGAGTGATAGAGAGTGTCAGAGAGTGTCAGAGAGTGTCAGAGAGTGATAGAGAGTGATAGAGAGTGTCAGAGAGTGATAGTGAGTGTCTGAGAGTGTCAGAGAGTGATATAGAGTGATAGAGAGTGTCAGAGAGTGTCTGAGAGTGTCAGAGAGTGTCAGAGAGTGATAGAGAGTGTCTGAGAGTGTCAGAGAGTGATAGAGAGTGATAGAGAGTGTCAGAGAGTGTCTGAGAGTGTCAGAGAGTGTCAGAGAGTGATAGAGAGTGTCAGAGAGTGTCAGAGAGTGTCAGAGAGTGATAGAGAGTGATAGAGAGTGTCAGAGAGTGATAGTGAGTGTCTGAGAGTGTCAGAGAGTGTCAGAGAGTGATAGAGAGTGATAGAGAGTGTCAGAGAGTGTCAGAGCGTGTCAGAGAGTGATAGTGAGTGTCTGAGAGTGTCAGAGAGTGTCAGAGAGTGATAGAGAGTGATAGAGAGTGTCAGAGAGTGTCAGAAAGTGTCAGAGAGTGATAGTGAGTGTCTGAGTGTGTCAGAGAGTGTCAGAGAGTGATAGAGAGTGATAGAGAGTGTCAGAGAGAGTCAGAGAGTGTCAGAGAGTGATAGTGAGTGTCTGAGAGTGTCAGAGAGTGTCAGAGCGTGTCAGAGAGTGATAGTGAGTGTCTGAGAGTGTCAAAGATTGTCTGAGAGTGTCAGAGAGTGTCAGAGAGTGATAGAGAGTGATAGAGAGTGTCAGAGAGTGTCAGAGCGTGTCAGAGAGTGATAGTGAGTGTCTGAGAGTGTCAGAGAGTGTCAGAGAGTGATAGCGAGTGATAGAGAGTGTCAGAGAGTGTCAGAAAGTGTCAGAGAGTGATAGTGAGTGTCTGAGTGTGTCAGAGAGTGTCAGAGAGTGATAGAGAGTGATAGAGAGTGTCAGAGAGAGTCAGAGAGTGTCAGAGAGTGATAGTGAGTGTCTGAGAGTGTCAGAGAGTGACAGAGAGTGATAGAGAGTGATAGAGAGTGTCAGAGAGTGTCAGAGAGTGTCAGAGAGTGATACAGAGTGATAGAGAGTGTCAGAGAGTGTCAGAGAGTGTCAGAGAGTGATAGTGAGTGTCTGAGAGTGTCAGAGAGTGATAGAGAGTGATAGAGAGTGTCAGAGAGTGTATGAGAGTGTCAGAGAGTGTCAGAGAGTGATAGTGAGTGTCAGAGAGTGTCAGAGAGTGTCAGAGAGTGTCAGAGAGTGTCAGAGAGTGATAGAGAGTTTCTGAGAGTGTCAGAGAGTGATAGAGAGTGATAGAGAGTGTCAGAGAGTGTCTGAGAGTGTCAGAGAGTGTCAGAGAGTGATAGAGAGTGTCAGAGAGTGTCAGAGAGTGATAGAGAGTGTCAGAGAGTGTCAGAGAGTGATAGAGAGTGTCTGAGAGTGTCAGAGAGTGATAGAGAGTGATAGAGAGTGTCAGAGAGTGTCAGAGAGTGTCTGAGAGTGTCAGAGAGTGTCAGAGAGTGATAGAGAGTGTCAGAGAGTGTCAGAGAGTGTCAGAGAGTGTCAGAGAGTGATAGAGAGTGATAGAGAGTGTCAGAGAGTGATAGTGAGTGTCTGAGAGTGTCAGAGAGTGTCAGAGCGTGTCAGAGAGTGATAGTGAGTGTCTGAGAGTGTCAGAGAGTGTCTGAGAGTGTCAGAGAGTGTCAGAGAGTGATAGAGAGTGATAGAGAGTGTCAGAGAGTGTCAGAGCGTTTCAGAGAGTGATAGTGAGTGTCTGAGAGTGTCAGAGAGTGTCAGAGAGTGTCAGAGCGTGTCAGAGAGTGATAGAGAGTGTCTGAGAGTGTCAGAGAGTGTCTGAGAGTGTCAGAGAGTGTCAGAGAGTGATAGAGAGTGTCTGAGAGTGTCAGAGAGTGTCTGAGAGTGTCAGAGAGCGATAGAGAGTGATAGAGAGTGATAGAGAGTGATAGAGAGTGATAGAGAGTGATAGAGAGTGTCAGAGAGTGTCAGAGAGTGTCAGAGAGTGATAGAGAGTGTCAGAGAGTGTCAGAGAGTTATAGAGAGTGTCAGAGAGTGTCAGAGAGTGTCAGAGAGTGTCAGAGAGTGATAGAGAGTGATAGAGAGTGTCAGAGAGTGTCAGAGAGTGTCAGAGAGTGTCAGAGAGTGATAGAGAGTGTCAAAGAGTGTCAGAGAGTGTCAGAGAGTGTCAGAGAGTGATAGAGAGTGTCAGAGAGTGTCAGAGAGTGTCAGAGAGTGTCAGAGAGTGATAGTGAGTGTCTGAGAGTGTCAGAGAGTGATAGAGAGTGATAGAGAGTGTCAGAGAGTGTCTGAGAGTGTCAGAGAGTGTCAGAGAGTGATAGAGAGTGTCTGAGAGTGTCAGAGAGTGATAGAGAGTGATAGAGAGTGTCAGAGAGTGTCTGAGAGTGTCAGAGAGTGTCAGAGAGTGATAGAGAGTGTCTGAGAGTGTCAGAGAGTGATAGAGAGCGATAGAGAGTGTCAGAGAGTGTCAGAGAGTGTCAGAGAGTGATAGAGAGTGATAGAGAGTGTCAGAGAGTGATAGTGAGTGTCTGAGAGTGTCAGAGAGTGATAGAGAGTGATAGAGAGTGTCAGAGAGTGTCTGAGAGTGATAGAGAGTGTCAGAGAGTGTCAGAGAGTGTCTGAGAGTGTCAGAGAGTGTCAGAGAGTGATAGAGAGTGTCAGAGAGTGTCAGAGAGTGATAGAGAGTGATAGAGAGTGTCAGAGAGTGATAGTGAGTGTCTGAGAGTGTCAGAGAGTGTCAGAGAGTGATAGAGAGTGATAGAGAGTGTCAGAGAGTGTCAGCGAGTGTCTGAGAGTGTCTGAGAGTGTCAGAGAGTGATAGAGAGTGATAGAGAGTGTCAGAGAGTGTCAGAGAGTGTCAGAGAGTGTCAGAGAGTGATAGAGAGTGTCAGAGAGTGATAGAGAGTGATAGAGAGTGTCAGAGAGTGTCAGCGAGTGTCTGAGAGTGTCTGAGAGTGTCAGAGAGTGATAGAGAGTGATAGAGAGTGTCAGTGAGTGTCAGAGAGTGTCAGAGAGTGTCAGAGAGTGATAGAGAGTGATAGAGAGTGTCAGAGAGTGATAGTGAGTGTCTGAGAGTGTCAGAGAGTGTCAGAGCGTGTCAGAGAGTGATAGTGAGTGTCTGAGAGTGTCAAAGAGTGTCTGAGAGTGTCAGAGAGTGTCAGAGAGTGATAGAGAGTGATAGAGAGTGTCAGAGAGTGTCAGAGCGTGTCAGAGAGTGATAGTGAGTGTCTGAGAGTGTCAGAGTGTGTCAGAGAGTGATAGCGAGTGATAGAGAGTGTCAGAGAGTGTCAGAAAGTGTCAGAGAGTGATAGTGAGTGTCTGAGTGTGTCAGAGAGTGTCAGAGAGTGATAGAGAGTGATAGAGAGTGTCAGAGAGAGTCAGAGAGTGTCAGAGAGTGATAGTGAGTGTCTGAGAGTGTCAGAGAGTGACAGAGAGTGATAGAGAGTGATAGAGAGTGTCAGAGAGTGTCAGAGAGTGTCAGAGAGTGATACAGAGTGATAGAGAGTGTCAGAGAGTGTCAGAGAGTGTCAGAGAGTGATAGTGAGTGTCTGAGAGTGTCAGAGAGTGATAGAGAGTGATAGAGAGTGTCAGAGAGTGTATGAGAGTGTCAGAGAGTGTCAGAGAGTGATAGTGAGTGTCAGAGAGTGTCAGAGAGTGATAGAGAGTGTCAGAGAGTGTCAGAGAGTGTCAGAGAGTGTCAGAGAGTGATAGAGAGTGATAGAGAGTGTCAGAGAGTGATAGTGAGTGTCTGAGAGTGTCAGAGAGTGTCAGAGCGTGTCAGAGAGTGATAGTGAGAGTCTGAGAGTGTCAGAGAGTGTCTGAGAGTGTCAGAGAGTGTCAGAGAGTGATAGAGAGTGATAGAGAGTGTTAGAGAGTGTCAGAGCGTTTCAGAGAGTGATAGTGAGTGTCTGAGAGTGTCAGAGAGTGTCAGAGAGTGTCAGAGCGTGTCAGAGAGTGATAGAGAGTGTCTGAGAGTGTCAGAGAGTGTCTGAGAGTGTCAGAGAGTGTCAGAGAGTGATAGAGAGTGTCTGAGAGTGTCAGAGAGTGTCTGAGAGTGTCAGAGAGTGTCAGAGAGCGATAGAGAGTGTCTGAGAGTGTCAGAGAGTGATAGAGAGTGATAGAAAGTGTCAGAGAGTGATAGAGAGTGATAGAGAGTGTCAGAGAGTGTCAGAGAGTGTCAGAGAGTGATAGAGAGTGTCAGAGAGTGTCAGAGAGTTATAGAGAGTGTCAGAGAGTGTCAGAGAGTGTCAGAGAGTGATAGAGAGTGATAGAGAGTGTCAGAGAGTGTCAGAGAGTGTCAGAGAGTGTCAGAGAGTGATAGAGAGTGTCAGAGAGTGTCAGAGAGTGTCAGAGAGTGTCAGAGAGTGATAGTGAGTGTCTGAGAGTGTCAGAGAGTGATAGAGAGTGATAGAGAGTGTCAGAGAGTGTCTGAGAGTGTCAGAGAGTGTCAGAGAGTGATAGAGAGTGTCTGAGAGTGTCAGAGAGTGATAGAGAGTGATAGAGAGTGTCAGAGAGTGTCTGAGAGTGTCAGAGAGTGTCAGAGAGTGATAGAGAGTGTCAGAGAGTGTCAGAGAGTGTCAGAGAGTGATAGAGAGTGATAGAGAGTGTCAGAGAGTGATAGTGAGTGTCTGAGAGAGTCAGAGAGTGTCAGAGAGTGATAGAGAGTGATAGAGAATGTCAGAGAGTGTCAGCGAGTGTCTGAGAGTGTCTGAGAGTGTCAGAGAGTGATAGAGAGTGATAGAGAGTGTCAGAGAGTGTCAGAGAGTGTCAGAGAGTGTCAGAGAGTGATAGAGAGTGATAGAGAGTGTCAGAGAGTGATAGTGAGTGTCTGAGAGTGTCAGAGAGTGTCAGAGCGTGTCAGAGAGTGATAGTGAGTGTGTGAGAGTGTCAAAGAGTGTCTGAGAGTGTCAGAGAGTGTCAGAGAGTGATAGAGAGTGATAGAGAGTGTCAGAGAGTGTCAGAGAGTGTCAGAGAGTGATAGAGAGTGATAGAGAGTGATAGAGAGTGTCAGAGAGTGATAGTGAGTGTCTGAGAGTGTCAGAGCGTGTCAGAGAGTGATAGTGAGAGTCTGAGAGTGTCAGAGAGTGTCTGAGAGTGTCAGAGAGTGTCAGAGAGTGATAGAGAGTGATAGAGAGTGTCAGAGAGTGTCAGAGCGTTTCAGAGAGTGATAGTGAGTGTCTGAGAGTGTCAGAGAGTGTCAGAGAGTGTCAGAGCGTGTCAGAGAGTGATAGAGAGTGTCTGAGAGTGTCAGAGAGTGTCTGAGAGTGTCAGAGAGTGTCAGAGAGTGATAGAGAGTGTCTGAGAGTGTCAGAGAGTGTCTGAGAGTGTCAGAGAGTGTCAGAGAGCGATAGAGAGTGTCTGAGACTGTCAGAGAGTGATAGAGAGTGATAGAAAGTGTCAGAGAGTGATAGAGAGTGATAGAGAGTGTCAGAGAGTGTCAGAGAGTGTCAGAGAGTGATAGAGAGTGTCAGAGAGTGTCAGAGAGTTATAGAGAGTGTCAGAGAGTGTCAGAGAGTGTCAGAGAGTGTCAGAGAGTGTCAGAGAGTGTCAGAGAGTGATAGAGAGTGTCAGAGAGTGTCAGAGAGTGTCAGAGAGTGTCAGAGAGTGTCAGAGAGTGATAGTGAGTGTCTGAGAGTGTCAGAGAGTGATAGAGAGTGATAGAGAGTGTCAGAGAGTGTCTGAGAGTGTCAGAGAGTGTCAGAGAGTGATAGAGAGTGTCTGAGAGTGTCAGAGAGTGATAGAGAGTGATAGAGAGTGTCAGAGAGTGTCTGAGAGTGTCAGAGAGTGTCAGAGAGTGATAGAGAGTGTCAGAGAGTGTCTGAGAGTGTCAGAGAGTGATAGAGAGTGATAGAGAGTGTCAGAGAGTGTCTGAGAGTGTCAGAGAGTGTCAGAGAGTGATAGAGAGTGATAGAGAATGTCAGAGAGTGTCAGCGAGTGTCTGAGAGTGTCTGAGAGTGTCAGAGAGTGATAGAGAGTGATAGAGAGTGTCAGAGAGTGTCAGAGAGTGTCAGGGAGTGTCAGAGAGTGATAGAGAGTGATAGAGAGTGTCAGAGAGTGATAGTGAGTGTCTGAGAGTGTCAGAGAGTGTCAGAGCGTGTCAGAGAGTGATAGTGAGTGTGTGAGAGTGTCAAAGAGTGTCTGAGAGTGTCAGAGAGTGTCAGAGAGTGATAGAGAGTGATAGAGAGTGTCAGAGAGTGTCAGAGCGTGTCAGAGAGTGATAGTGAGTGTCTGAGAGTGTCAGAGAGTGTCAGAGAGTGATAGCGAGTGATATAGAGTGTCAGAGAGTGTCAGAGAGTGTCAGAGAGTGTCAGAGAGTGATAGTGAGTGTCTGAGAGTGTCAGAGAGTGATAGAGAGTGATAGAGAGTGTCAGAGAGTGTCTGAGAGTGTCAGAGAGTGTCAGAGAGTGATAGAGAGTGTCTGAGAGTGTCAGAGAGTGATAGAGAGTGATAGAGAGTGTCAGAGAGTGTCTGAGAGTGTCAGAGAGTGTCAGAGAGTGATAGAGAGTGTCAGAGAGTGTCAGAGAGTGTCAGAGAGTGATAGAGAGTGATAGAGAGTGTCAGAGAGTGATAGTGAGTGTCTGAGAGTGTCAGAGAGTGTCAGAGAGTGATAGAGAGTGATAGAGAATGTCAGAGAGTGTCAGCGAGTGTCTGAGAGTGTCTGAGAGTGTCAGAGAGTGATAGAGAGTGATAGAGAGTGTCAGAGAGTGTCAGAGAGTGTCAGAGAGTGTCAGAGAGTGATAGAGAGTGATAGAGAGTGTCAGAGAGTGATAGTGAGTGTCTGAGAGTGTCAGAGAGTGTCAGAGCGTGTCAGAGAGTGATAGTGAGTGTGTGAGAGTGTCAAAGAGTGTCTGAGAGTGTCAGAGAGTGTCAGAGAGTGATAGAGAGTGATAGAGAGTGTCAGAGAGTGTCAGAGCGTGTCAGAGAGTGATAGTGAGTGTCTGAGAGTGTCAGAGAGTGTCAGAGAGTGATAGCGAGTGATAGAGTGTGTCAGAGAGTGTCAGAAAGTGTCAGAGAGTGATAGTGAGTGTCTGAGTGTGTCAGAGAGTGTCAGAGAGTGATAGAGAGTGATAGAGAGTGATAGAGAATGTCAGAGAGTGTCAGCGAGTGTCTGAGAGTGTCTGAGAGTGTCTGAGAGTGTCAGAGAGTGATAGAGAGTGATAGAGAGTGTCAGAGAGTGTCAGAGAGTGTCAGAGAGTGTCAGAGAGTGATAGAGAGTGATAGAGAGTGTCAGAGAGTGATAGTGAGTGTCTGAGAGTGTCAGAGAGTGTCAGAGCGTGTCAGAGAGTGATAGTGAGTGTGTGAGAGTGTCAAAGAGTGTCTGAGAGTGTCAGAGAGTGTCAGAGAGTGATAGAGAGTGATAGAGAGTGTCAGAGAGTGTCAGAGCGTGTCAGAGAGTGATAGTGAGTGTCTGAGAGTGTCAGAGAGTGTCAGAGAGTGATAGCGAGTGATAGAGAGTGTCAGAGAGTGTCAGAAAGTGTCAGAGAGTGATAGTGAGTGTCTGAGTGTGTCAGAGAGTGTCAGAGAGTGATAGAGAGTGATAGAGAGTGTCAGAGAGAGTCAGAGAGTGTCAGAGAGTGATAGTGAGTGTCTGAGAGTGTCAGAGAGTGACAGAGAGTGATAGAGAGTGATAGAGAGTGTCAGAGAGTGTCAGAGAGTGTCAGAGAGTGATACAGAGTGATAGAGAGTGTCAGAGAGTGTCAGAGAGTGTCAGAGAGTGATAGTGAGTGTCTGAGAGTGTCAGAGAGTGTCAGAGAGTGTCAGAGAGTGATAGTGAGTGTCAGAGAGTGTATGAGAGTGTCAGAGAGTGTCAGAGAGTGTCAGAGAGTGATAGAGAGTTTCTGAGAGTGTCAGAGAGTGATAGAGAGTGATAGAGAGTGTCAGAGAGTGTCTGAGAGTGTCAGAGAGTGTCAGAGAGTGATAGAGAGTGTCAGAGAGTGTCAGAGAGTGTCAGAGAGTGATAGAGAGTGTCAGAGAGTGTCAGAGAGTGATAGAGAGTGTCTGAGAGTGTCAGAGAGTGATAGAGAGTGATAGAGAGTGTCAGAGAGTGTCAGAGAGTGTCTGAGAGTGTCAGAGAGTGTCAGAGAGTGATAGAGAGTGTCTGAGAGTGTCAGAGAGTGTCTGAGAGTGTCAGAGAGTGTCAGAGAGTGATAGAGAGTGTCTGAGAGTGTCAGAGAGTGTCTGAGAGTGTCAGAGAGTGTCAGAGAGCGATAGAGAGTGTCTGAGAGTGTCAGAGAGTGATAGAGAGTGATAGAAAGTGTCAGAGAGTGTCAGAGAGTGATAGAGAGTGTCAGAGAGTGACATAGAGTGATAGAGAGTGATAGAGAGTGTCAGAGAGTGTCAGAGAGTGATAGAGAGTGTCAGAGAGTGTCAGAGAGTTATAGAGAGTGTCAGAGAGTGTCAGAGTGTCAGAGAGTGTCAGAGAGTGATAGAGAGTGATAGAGAGTGTCAGAGAGTGTCAGAGAGTGTCAGAGAGTGTCAGAAAGTGTCAGAGAGTGATAGTGAGTGTCTGAGTGTGTCAGAGAGTGTCAGAGAGTGATAGAGAGTGATAGAGAGTGTCAGAGAGAGTCAGAGAGTGTCAGAGAGTGATAGTGAGTGTCTGAGAGTGTCAGAGAGTGATAGAGAGTGATAGAGAGTGATAGAGAGTGTCAGAGAGTGTCAGAGAGTGTCAGAGAGTGATACAGAGTGATAGAGAGTGTCAGAGAGTGTCAGAGAGTGTATGAGAGTGTCAGAGAGTGTCAGAGAGTGATAGTGAGTGTCAGAGAGTGTATGAGAGTGTCAGAGAGTGTCAGAGAGTGATAGAGAGTGATAGAGAGTGTCAGAGAGTGTATGAGAGTGTCAGAGAGTGTCAGAGAGTGATAGTGAGTGTCAGAGAGTGTATGAGAGTGTCAGAGAGTGTCAGAGAGTGTCAGAGAGTGATAGAGAGTTTCTGAGAGTGTCAGAGAGTGATAGAGAGTGATAGAGAGTGTCAGAGAGTGTCTGAGAGTGTCAGAGAGTGTCAGAGAGTGATAGAGAGTGTCAGAGAGTGTCAGAGAGTGTCAGAGAGTGATAGAGAGTGTCAGAGAGTGTCAGAGAGTGATAGAGAGTGTCTGAGAGTGTCAGAGAGTGATAGAGAGTGATAGAGAGTGTCAGAGAGTGTCAGAGAGTGTCTGAGAGTGTCAGAGAGTGTCAGAGAGTGATAGAGAGTGTCAGAGAGTGTCAGAGAGTGTCAGAGAGTGTCAGAGAGTGATAGAGAGTGATAGAGAGTGTCAGAGAGTGATAGTGAGTGTCTGAGAGTGTCAGAGAGTGACAGAGAGTGATAGAGAGTGATAGAGAGTGTCAGAGAGTGTCAGAGAGTGTCAGAGAGTGATACAGAGTGATAGAGAGTGTCAGAGAGTGTCAGAGAGTGTCAGAGAGTTATAGTGAGTGTCTGAGAGTGTCAGAGAGTGATAGAGAGTGATAGAGAGTGTCAGAGAGTGTATGAGAGTGTCAGAGAGTGTCAGAGAGTGATAGAGAGTGTCAGAGAGTGTATGAGAGTGTCAGAGAGTGTCAGAGAGTGTCAGAGAGTGATAGAGAGTTTCTGAGAGTGTCAGAGAGTGATAGAGAGTGATAGAGAGTGTCAGAGAGTGTCTGAGAGTGTCAGAGAGTGTCAGAGAGTGTCAGAGAGTGATAGAGAGTGTCAGAGAGTGTCAGAGAGTGTCAGAGAGTGATAGAGAGTGTCAGAGAGTGTCAGAGAGTGATAGAGAGTGTCTGAGAGTGTCAGAGAGTGATAGAGAGTGATAGAGAGTGTCAGAGAGTGTCAGAGAGTGTCTGAGAGTGTCAGAGAGTGTCAGAGAGTGATAGAGAGTGTCAGAGAGTGTCAGAGAGTGTCAGAGAGTGATAGAGAGTGATAGAGAGTGTCAGAGAGTGATAGTGAGTGTCTGAGAGTGTCAGAGAGTGTCAGAGCGTGTCAGAGAGTGATAGTGAGTGTCTGAGAGTGTCAGAGAGTGTCTGAGAGTGTCAGAGAGTGTCAGAGAGTGATAGAGAGTGATAGAGAGTGTCAGAGAGTGTCAGAGCGTTTCAGAGACTGATAGTGAGTGTCTGAGAGTGTCAGAGAGTGTCAGAGAGTGTCAGAGCGTGTCAGAGAGTGATAGAGAGTGTCTGAGAGTGTCAGAGAGTGTCTGAGAGTGTCAGAGAGTGTCAGAGAGTGATAGAGAGTGTCTGAGAGTGTCAGAGAGTGTCTGAGAGTGTCAGAGAGTGTCAGAGAGCGATAGAGAGTGTCTGAGAGTGTCAGAGAGTGATAGAGAGTGATAGAAAGTGTCAGAGAGTGTCAGAGAGTGATAGAGAGTGTCAGAGAGTGTCAGAGAGTGATAGAGAGTGATAGAGAGTGTCAGAGAGTGTCAGAGAGTGATAGAGAGTGTCAGAGAGTGTCAGAGAGTTATAGAGAGTGTCAGAGAGTGTCAGAGTGTCAGAGAGTGTCAGAGAGTGATAGAGAGTGATAGAGAGTGTCAGAGAGTGTCAGAGAGTGTCAGAGAGTGTCAGAGAGTGATAGAGAGTGTCAGAGAGTGTCAGAGAGTGTCAGAGAGTGTCAGAGAGTGATAGTGAGTGTCTGAGAGTGTCAGAGAGTGATAGAGAGTGATAGAGAGTGTCAGAGAGTGTCTGAGAGTGTCAGAGAGTGTCAGAGAGTGATAGAGAGTGTCTGAGAGTGTCAGAGAGTGATAGAGAGTGATAGAGAGTGTCAGAGAGTGTCTGAGAGTGTCAGAGAGTGTCAGAGAGTGATAGAGAGTGTCAGAGAGTGTCAGAGAGTGTCAGAGAGTGATAGAGAGTGATAGAGAGTGTCAGAGAGTGATAGTGAGTGTCTGAGAGTGTCAGAGAGTGTCAGAGAGTGATAGAGAGTGATAGAGAGTGTCAGAGAGTGTCAGAGCGTGTCAGAGAGTGATAGTGGGTGTCTGAGAGTGTCAGAGAGTGTCAGAGAGTGATAGAGAGTGATAGAGAGTGTCAGAGAGTGTCAGAAAGTGTCAGAGAGTGATAGTGAGTGTCTGAGAGTGTCAGAGAGTGTCAGAGAGTGATAGAGAGTGATAGAGAGTGTCAGAGAGAGTCAGAGAGTGTCAGAGAGTGATAGTGAGTGTCTGAGAGTGTCAGAGAGTGACAGAGAGTGATAGAGAGTGATAGAGAGTGTTAGAGAGTGTCAGAGAGTGTCAGAGAGTGATACAGAGTGATAGAGAGTGTCAGAGAGTGTCAGAGAGTGTCAGAGAGTGATAGTGAGTGTCTGAGAGTGTCAGAGAGTGATAGAGAGTGATAGAGAGTGTCAGAGAGTGTATGAGAGTGTCAGAGAGTGTCAGAGAGTGATAGTGAGTGTCTGAGAGTGTCAGAGAGTGTCAGAGAGTGATAGAGAGTGATAGAGAGTGTCAGAGAGTGTCAGAGAGTGTCAGAGAGTGATAGTGAGTGTCTGAGAGTGTCAGAGAGTGATAGAGAGTGATAGAGATTGTCAGAGAGTGTCAGAGAGTGTCAGAGAGTGATAGTGAGTGTCTGAGAGTGTCAGAGAGTGATAGAGAGTGATAGAGAGTGTCAGAGAGTGTCTGAGAGTGTCAAAGAGTGTCAGAGAGTGATAGTGAGTGTCTGAGAGTGTCAGAGAGTGTCAGAGAGTGATAGAGAGTGATAGAGTGTGTCAGAGAGTGTCAGAGAGTGTCAAAGAGTGATAGTGAGTGTCTGAGAGTGTCTGAGAGTGTCAGAGAGTGATAGAGAGTGATAGAGACTGTCAGAGAGTGTCAGAGAGTGATAGTGAGTGTCTGAGAATGTCAGAGAGTGATAGAGAGTGTCAGAGAGTGTCAGAGAGTGATAGAGAGTGTCAGAGAGTGTCAGAGAGTGATAGTGAGTGTCTGAGAGTGTCAGAGAGTGTCAGAGAGTGTCAGAGAGTGATACAGAGTGATAGAGAGTGTCAGAGAGTGTCAGAGAGTGTCAGAGAGTGATAGTGAGTGTCTGAGAGTGTCAGAGAGTGATAGAGAGTGATAGAGAGTGTCAGAGAGTGTATGAGAGTGTCAGAGAGTGTCAGAGAGTGATAGTGAGTGTCTGAGAGTGTCAGAGAGTGTCAGAGAGTGATAGAGAGTGATAGAGAGTGTCAGAGAGTGTCAGAGAGTGTCAGAGAGTGTATGAGAGTGTCAGAGAGTGTCAGAGAGTGTCAGAGAGAGATAGTGAGTGTCTGAGAGTGTCAGAGAGTGTCAGAGAGTGATAGAGAGTGATAGAGAGTGTCAGAGAGTGTCAGAGAGTGTCAGAGAGTGATAGTGAGTGTCTGAGAGTGTCAGAGAGTGTCAGAGAGTGATAGTGAGTGTCTGAGAGTGTCAGAGAGTGTCAGAGAGTGATAGAGAGTGATAGAGTGTGTCAGAGAGTGTCAAAGAGTGATAGTGAGTGTCTGAGAGTGTCTGAGAGTGTCTGAGAGTGTCAGAGAGTGTCTGAGAGTGATAGTGAGTGTCTGAGAGTGTCAGAGAGTGTCAGAGAGTGATAGAGAGTGATAGAGTGTGTCAGAGGTGTCAGAGAGTGTCAAAGAGTGATAGTGAGTGTCTGAGAGTGTCTGAGAGTGTCAGAGAGTGATAGAGAGTGATAGAGACTGTCAGAGAGTGTCAGAGAGTGATAGTGAGTGTCTGAGAGTGTCAGAGAGTGATAGAGAGTGTCAGAGAGTGTCAGAGAGTGATAGAGAGTGTCAGAGAGTGTCAGAGAGTGTCAGAGAGTGATAGTGAGTGTCTGAGAGTGTCAGAGAGTGTCAGAGAGTGATAGTGAGTGTGTGAGAGTGTCAGAGTGTGTCAGAGAGTGTCAGAGAGTGATACAGAGTGATAGAGAGTGTCAGAGAGTGTCAGAGAGTGTCAGAGAGTGATAGTGAGTGTCTGAGAGTGTCAGAGAGTGATAGAGAGTGATGGAGAGTGTCAGAGAGTGTATGAGAGTGTCAGAGAGTGTCAGAGAGTGATAGTGAGTGTCTGAGAGTGTCAGAGAGTGTCAGAGAGTGATAGAGAGTGATAGAGAGTGTCAGAGAGTGTCAGAGAGTGTCAGAGAGTGATAGTGAGTGTCTGAGAGTGTCAGAGAGTGTCAGAGAGTGATAGTGAGTGTCTGAGAGTGTCAGAGAGTGTCAGAGAGTGATAGTGAGTGTCTGAGAGTGTCAGAGAGTGTCAGAGAGTGTCAGAGAGTGATACAGAGTGATAGAGAGTGTCAGAGAGTGTCAGAGAGTGTCAGAGAGTGATAGTGAGTGTCTGAGAGTGTCAGAGAGTGATAGAGAGTGATAGAGAGTGTCAGAGAGTGTATGAGAGTGTCAGAGAGTGTCAGAGAGTGATAGTGAGTGTCTGAGAGTGTCAGAGAGTGTCAGAGAGTGATAGAGAGTGATAGAGAGTGTCAGAGAGTGTCAGAGAGTGTCAGAGAGTGATAGTGAGTGTCTGAGAGTGTCAGAGAGTGTCAGAGAGTGATAGTGAGTGTCTGAGAGTGTCAGAGAGTGTCAGAGAGTGATAGAGAGTGATAGAGTGTGTCAGAGAGTGTCAAAGAGTGATAGTGAGTGTCTGAGAGTGTCTGAGAGTGTCAGAGAGTGATAGAGAGTGATAGAGACTGTCAGAGAGTGTCAGAGAGTGATAGTGAGTGTCTGAGAGTGTCAGAGAGTGATAGAGAGTGTCAGAGAGTGTCAGAGAGTGATAGAGAGTGTCAGAGAGTGTCAGAGAGTGATAGAGAGTGATAGAGAGTGTCAGAGAGTGTCTGAGAGTGTCAGAGAGTGTCAGAGAGTGATAGTGAGTGTCTGAGAGTGTCAGAGAGTGTCAGAGAGTGATAGAGAGTGATAGAGTGTGTCAGAGAGTGTCAGAGAGTGTCAAAGAGTGATAGTGAGTGTCTGAGAGTGTCTGAGAGTGTCAGAGAGTGATAGAGAGTGATAGAGACTGTCAGAGAGTGTCAGAGAGTGATAGTGAGTGTCTGAGAGTGTCAGAGAGTGATAGAGAGTGTCAGAGATTGTCAGAGAGTGATAGAGAGTGATAGAGACTGTCAGAGAGTGTCAGAGAGTGATAGTGAGTGTCTGAGAGTGTCAGAGAGTGATAGAGAGTGTCAGAGAGTGTCAGAGAGTGATAGAGAGTGTCAGAGAGTGTCAGAGAGTGTCAGAGAGTGATAGTGAGTGTCTGAGAGTGTCAGAGAGTGTCAGAGAGTGATAGTGAGTGTCTGAGAGTGTCAGAGAGTGTCAGAGAGTGATACAGAGTGATAGAGAGTGTCAGAGAGTGTCAGAGAGTGTCAGAGAGTGATAGTGAGTGTCTGAGAGTGTCAGAGAGTGATAGAGAGTGATAGAGAGTGTCAGAGAGTGTATGAGAGTGTCAGAGAGTGTCAGAGAGTGATAGTGAGTGTCTGAGAGTGTCAGAGAGTGTCAGAGAGTGATAGAGAGTGATAGAGAGTGTCAGAGAGTGTCAGAGAGTGTCAGAGAGTGATAGTGAGTGTCTGAGAGTGTCAGAGAGTGATAGTGAGTGTCTGAGAGTGTCAGAGAGTGATAGAGAGTGTCAGAGAGTGTCTGAGAGTGTCAGAGAGTGTCAGAGAGTGATAGTGAGTGTCTGAGAGTGTCAGAGAGTGTCAGAGAGTGATAGAGAGTGTTAGAGTGTGTCAGAGAGTGTCAGAGAGTGTCAAAGAGTGATAGTGAGTGTCTGAGAGTGTCTGAGAGTGTCAGAGAGTGATAGAGACTGTCAGAGAGTGTCAGAGAGTGATAGTGAGTGTCTGAGAGTGTCAGAGAGTGATAGAGAGTGTCAGAGAGTGTCAGAGAGTGATAGAGAGTGTCAGAGAGTGTCAGAGAGTGTCAGAGAGTGTCAGAGAGAGTCAGAGAGTGTCAGACAGTGATAGAGAGTGATAGAGAGTTTCAGAGAGTGTCAGAGAGTGTCTGAGAGTGTCAGAGAGTGATAGACAGGGATAGTGAGTGTCAGAGAGTGTCAGAGAGTGATAGAGAGTGATAGAGAGTGTCAGAGAGTGTCAGAGAGTGTCAGAGAGTGATAGAGAGTGATAGAGAGTTTCAGAGAGTGTCTGAGAGTGTCTGAGAGTGTCAGAGAGTGATAGAGAGTGATGGAGAGTGTCAGAGAGTGTCAGAGAGGGATAGAGAGTGATAGAGTGTGTCAGACAGTGTCAGAGAGTGATAGAGAGTGATAGAGAGTGTCAGAGAGTGTCAGAGAGTGTCAGAGAGTGATAGCGAGTGATAGAGAGTGTCAGAGAGTGTCTGAGAGTGTCAGAGAGTGTCAGAGAGTGATAGTGAGTGTCAGAGGGTGTCAGAGAGTGATAGAGAGTGATAGAGAGTGTCAGAGAGTGTCAGAGAGTGTCAGAGAGTGATAGCGAGTGTCTGAGAGTGTCAGAGATTGTCAGAGAGTGTCTGAGAGTGTCAGAGAGTGATAGTGAGTGTCAGAGAGTGATAGTGAGTGTCTGAGAGTGTCAGAGAGTGATAGTGAGTGTCAGAGAGTGATAGAGAGTGATAGAGAGTGATAGAGAGTGTCAGAGAGTGTCAGAGAGTGTCAGAGAGTGATAGCGAGTGTCTGAGAGTGTCAGAGATTGTCAGAGAGTGTCTGAGAGTGTCAGAGAGTGATAGTGAGTGTCAGAGAGTGATAGTGAGTGTCTGAGAGTGTCAGAGAGTGATAGTGAGTGTCAGAGAGTGATAGTGAGTGTCTGAGAGTGTCAGAGAGTGTCAGAGAGTGTCAGAGAGTGATAGTGAGTGTCTGAGAGTGTCAGAGAGTGATAGAGAGTGATGGAGAGTGTCAGAGCGTGTCAGAGAGGGATAGAGAGTGATAGAGTGTGTCAGACAGTGTCAGAGAGTGATAGAGAGTGATAGAGAGTGTCAGAGAGTGTCAGAGAGTGTCAGAGAGTGATAGCGAGTGTCTGAGAGTGTCAGAGAGTGATAGAGAGTGATAGAGAGTGTCAGAGAGTGTCTGAGAGTGTCAGAGAGTGTCAGAGAGTGATAGAGAGTGTCAGAGGGTGTCAGAGAGTGATAGAGAGTGTCAGAGAGTGATAGTGAGTGTCTGAGAGTGTCAGAGAGTGATAGTGAGTGTCAGAGAGTGTCAGAGAGTGTCAGAGAGTGTCAGAGAGTGATAGTGAGTGTCTGAGAGTGTCAGAGAGTGATAGAGAGTGATGGAGAGTGTCAGAGAGTGTCAGAGAGGGATAGAGAGTGATAGAGTGTGTCAGACAGTGTCAGAGAGAGATAGAGAGTGATAGAGAGTGTCAGAGAGTGTCAGAGAGTGTCAGAGAGTGATAGCGAGTGTCTGAGAGTGTCAGAGAGTGATAGAGAGTGATAGAGAGTGTCAGAGAGTGTCTGAGAGTGTCAGAGAGTTTCAGAGAGTGATAGAGAGTGATAGTGAGTGTCAGAGAGTGATAGTGAGTGTCAGAGAGTGATAGTGAGTGTCTGAGAGTGTCAGAGAGTGTCAGAGAGTGATAGTGAGTGTCTGAGAGTGTCAGAGAGTGTCAGAGAGTGTAAGAGAGTGATAGTGAGTGTCTGAGAGTGTCAGAGAGTGTCAGAGACTGTCAGAGAGTGATAGTGAGTGTCTGAGAGTGTCAGAGAGTGTCAGAGAGTGATAGTGAGTGTCTGAGAGTGTCAGAGAGTGTCAGAGAGTGTCAGAGAGTGATAGTGAGTGTCTGAGAGTGTCAGAGAGTGTCAGAGAGTGATAGTGAGTGTCAGAGAGTGTCAGAGAGTGATAGTGAGTGTCTGAGAGTGTCAGAGAGTGTCAGAGAGTGTCAGAGAGTGATAGTGAGTGTCTGAGAGTGTCAGAGAGTGTCAGAGAGTGTCAGAGAGTGATAGTGAGTGTCTGAGAGTGTCAGAGAGTGTCAGAGAGTGTCAGAGAGTGATAGTGAGTGTCTGAGAGTGTCAGAGAGTGTCAGAGAGTGTCAGAGAGTGATAGTGAGTGTCTGAGAGTGTCAGAGAGTGATAGTGAGTGTCTGAGAGTGTCAGAGAGTGTCAGAGAGTGATAGAGAGTGATAGAGAGTGTCGGAAAGTGTCAGAGAGTGTCAGAGAGAGTCAGAGAGTGTCAGAGATTGTCAGAGAGTGTCTGAGAGTGTCAGAGAGTGATAGTGAGTGTCTGAGAGTGTCAGAGAGTGTCAGAGAGTGATAGAGAGTGATAGAGAGTGTCAGAGAGTGTCAGAGAGGGTCATAGAGTGACAGTGAGTGTCAGAGAGTGTCAGAGAGTGATAGAGAGTGATAGAGAGTGTCAGAGAGTGTCAGAGAGTGTCAGAGAGTGATAGTGAGAGTCTGAGAGTGATAGTGAGTGTCTGAGAGTGTCAGAGCGTGTCAGAGAGTGATAGAGAGTGATAGAGAGTGTCAGAGAGTGTCAGAGAGTGTCAGAGAGTGATAGAGAGTGTCAGAGAGTGTCAGAGAGTGTCTGAGAGCGTCTGAGAGTGTCAGAGAGTGTCAGAGAGTGATAGAGAGTGTCAGAGAGTGTCAGAGAGTGATAGAGAGTGATAGAGTGTGTCAGAGAGTGTCAGTGAGTGTCTGAGAGTGATAGTGAGTGTCAGAGAGTGTCAGAGAGTGATAGTGAGTGTCTGAGAGTGTCAGAGAGTTTCAGAGAGTGTCTGAGAGTGTCAGAGAGTGATAGTGAGTGTCTGAGAGTGTCAGCGAGTGTCAGAGAGTGATAGAGAGTGATAGAGAGTGTCAGAGAGTGTCAGAGACTGTCACAGAGTGATAGTGAGTGTCTGAGAATGTCAGAGAGTGTCAGAGAGTGATAGAGAGTGATAGAGAGTGTCAGAGAGTGTCAGAGAGTGTCAGAGAGTGATAGTGAGTGTCAGAGAGTGTCTGAGAGTGTCAGAGAGTGATCGTGAGTGTCAGAGAGTGATAGAGAGTGATAGAGAGAGATAGAGAATGTCAGAGAGTGTCTGAGAGTGTCAGAGAGTGATAGAGAGTGATAGAGAGTGTCAGAGAGTGATAGAGAGTGTCTGAGAGTGTCAGAGAGTGATAGAGAGTGATAGAGAGTGTCAGAGAGTGTCTGAGAGTGTCAGAGAGTGTCAGAGAGTGATAGAGAGTGTCAGAGAGTGTCAGAGAGTGATAGAGAGTGATAGAGAGTGTCAGAGAGTGTCAGAGAGTGATAGTGAGTGTCAGAGAGTGATAGAGAGTGATAGAGAGAGATAGAGAATGTCAGAGAGTGTCTGAGAGTGTCAGAGAGTGATAGAGAGTGATAGAGAGTGTCAGAGAGTGTCTGAGAGTGTCAGAGAGTGTCAGAGAGTGATAGAGAGTGTCAGAGAGTGATAGAGAGTGTCTGAGAGTGTCAGAGAGTGATAGAGAGTGATAGAGAGTGTCAGAGAGTGTCTGAGAGTGTCAGAGAGGGTCAGAGAGTGATAGTGAGTGTCTGAGAGTGATAGTGAGTGTCAGAGAGTGTCAGAGAGTGATAGTGAGTGTCTGAGAGTGTCAGAGAGTTTCAGAGAGTGTCTGAGAGTGTCAGAGAGTGATAGTGAGTGTCTGAGAGTGTCAGCGAGTGTCAGAGAGTGATAGAGAGTGATAGAGAGTGTCAGAGAGTGTCAGAGACTGTCACAGAGTGATAGTGAGTGTCAGAGAGTGTCAGAGAGTGATCGTGAGTGTCAGAGAGTGATAGAGAGTGATAGAGAGAGATAGAGAATGTCAGAGAGTGTCTGAGAGTGTCAGAGAGTGATAGAGAGTGATAGAGAGTGTCAGAGAGTGATAGAGAGTGTCTGAGAGTGTCAGAGAGTGATAGAGAGTGATAGAGAGTGTCAGAGAGTGTCTGAGAGTGTCAGAGAGTGTCAGAGAGTGATAGAGAGTGTCAGAGAGTGATAGAGAGTGATAGAGAGTGTCAGAGAGTGTCAGAGAGTGATAGTGAGTGTCAGAGAGTGATAGAGAGTGATAGAGAGAGATAGAGAATGTCAGAGAGTGTCTGAGAGTGTCAGAGAGTGATAGAGAGTGATAGAGAGTGTCAGAGAGTGTCTGAGAGTGTCAGAGAGGGTCAGAGAGTGATAGTGAGTGTCTGAGAGTGATAGTGAGTGTCAGAGAGTGTCAGAGAGTGATAGTGAGTGTCTGAGAGTGTCAGAGAGTGATAGTGAGTGTCTGAGAGTGTCAGAGAGTGATAGTGAGTGTCTGAGAGTGTCAGCGAGTGTCAGAGAGTGATAGAGAGTGATAGAGAGTGTCAGAGAGTGTCAGAGACTGTCACAGAGTGATAGTGAGTGTCAGAGAGTGTCAGAGAGTGATCGTGAGTGTCAGAGAGTGATAGAGAGTGATAGAGAGAGATAGAGAATGTCAGAGAGTGTCTGAGAGTGTCAGAGAGTGATAGAGAGTGATAGAGAGTGTCAGAGAGTGATAGAGAGTGTCTGAGAGTGTCAGAGAGTGATAGAGAGTGATAGAGAGTGTCAGAGAGTGTCTGAGAGTGTCAGAGAGTGTCAGAGAGTGATAGAGAGTGTCAGAGAGTGTCAGAGAGTGATAGAGAGTGATAGAGAGTGTCAGAGAGTGTCAGAGAGTGATAGTGAGTGTCAGAGAGTGATAGAGAGTGATAGAGAGAGATAGAGAATGTCAGAGAGTGTCTGAGAGTGTCAGAGAGTGATAGAGAGTGATAGAGAGTGTCAGAGAGTGTCTGAGAGTGTCAGAGAGTGTCAGAGAGTGATAGAGAGTGTCAGAGAGTGATAGAGAGTGTCTGAGAGTGTCAGAGAGTGATAGAGAGTGATAGAGAGTGTCAGAGAGTGTCTGAGAGTGTCAGAGAGGGTCAGAGAGTGATAGTGAGTGTCTGAGAGTGATAGTGAGTGTCAGAGAGTGTCAGAGAGTGATAGTGAGTGTCTGAGAGTGTCAGAGAGTTTCAGAGAGTGTCTGAGAGTGTCAGAGAGTGATAGTGAGTGTCTGAGAGTGTCAGCGAGTGTCAGAGTGTGATAGAGAGTGATAGAGAGTGTCAGAGAGTGTCAGAGACTGTCACAGAGTGATAGTGAGTGTCAGAGAGTGTCAGAGAGTGATCGTGAGTGTCAGAGAGTGATAGAGAGTGATAGAGAGAGATAGAGAATGTCAGAGAGTGTCTGAGAGTGTCAGAGAGTGATAGAGAGTGATAGAGAGTGTCAGAGAGTGATAGAGAGTGTCTGAGAGTGTCAGAGAGTGATAGAGAGTGATAGAGAGTGTCAGAGAGTGTCTGAGAGTGTCAGAGAGTGTCAGAGAGTGATAGAGAGTGTCAGAGAGTGATAGAGAGTGATAGAGAGTGTCAGAGAGTGTCAGAGAGTGATAGTGAGTGTCAGAGAGTGATAGAGAGTGATAGAGAGAGATAGAGAATGTCAGAGAGTGTCTGAGAGTGTCAGAGAGTGATAGAGAGTGATAGAGAGTGTCAGAGAGTGTCTGAGAGTGTCAGAGAGGGTCAGAGAGTGATAGTGAGTGTCTGAGAGTGATAGTGAGTGTCAGAGAGTGTCAGAGAGTGATAGTGAGTGTCTGAGAGTGTCAGAGAGTGATAGTGAGTGTCTGAGAGTGTCAGAGAGTGATAGTGAGTGTCTGAGAGTGTCAGCGAGTGTCAGAGAGTGATAGAGAGTGATAGAGAGTGTCAGAGAGTGTCAGAGACTGTCACAGAGTGATAGTGAGTGTCAGAGAGTGTCAGAGAGTGATAGTGAGTGTCTGAGAGTGTCAGAGAGTTTCAGAGAGTGTCTGAGAGTGTCAGAGAGTGATAGTGAGTGTCTGAGAGTGTCAGCGAGTGTCAGAGAGTGATAGAGAGTGTCAGAGAGTGTCAGAGACTGTCACAGAGTGATAGTGAGTGTCTGAGAGTGTCAGAGAGTGTCAGAGAGTGATAGAGAGTGATAGAGAGTGTCAGAGAGTGTCAGAGAGTGTCAGAGAGTGATAGTGAGTGTCAGAGAGTGTCTGAGAGTGTCAGAGAGTGATCGTGAGCGTCAGAGAGTGATAGAGAGTGATAGAGAGAGATAGAGAATGTCAGAGAGTGTCTGAGAGTGTCAGAGAGTGATAGAGAGTGATAGAGAGTGTCAGAGAGTGATAGAGAGTGTCAGAGAGTGATAGAGAGTGTCTGAGAGTGTCAGAGAGTGATAGAGAGAGATAGAGAGTGTCAGAGAGTGTCTGAGAGTGTCAGAGAGTGTCAGAGAGTGATAGAGAGTGTCAGAGAGTGTCAGAGAGTGATAGAGAGTGATAGAGTGTGTCAGAGAGTGTCAGAGAGTGTCAGAGAGTGTCAGAGAGTGATAGTGAGTGTCAGAGAGTGATAGAGAGTGATAGAGAGAGATAGAGAATGTCAGAGAGTGTCTGAGAGTGTCAGAGAGTGATAGAGAGTGATAGAGAGTGTCAGAGAGTGTCTGAGAGTGTCAGAGAGTGTCAGAGAGTGATAGAGAGTGTCAGAGAGTGATAGAGAGTGTCTGAGAGTGTCAGAGAGTGATAGAGAGTGATAGAGAGTGTCAGAGAGTGTCTGAGAGTGTCAGAGAGTGTCAGAGAGTGATAGAGAGTGTGAGAGAGTGTCAGAGAGTGATAGAGAGTGTCAGAGAGTGTCAGAGAGTGATAGCGAGTGTCTGAGAGGGTCAGAGATTGTCAGAGAGTGTCTGAGAGTGATAGAGAGTGATAGAGAGTGTCAGAGAGTGTCAGAGAGTGTCAGAGAGTGATAGTGAGTGATAGAGTGTGTCAGAGAGTGTCAGAGAGTGTCAGAGAGTGATAGTGAGTGTCTGAGAGTGATAGTGAGTGTCAGAGAGTGTCAGAGAGTGATAGTGAGTGTCTGAGAGTGTCAGAGAGTTTCAGAGAGTGTCTGAGAGTGTCTGAGAGTGATAGTGAGTGTCTGAGAGTGTCAGCGAGTGTCAGAGAGTGATAGAGAGTGATAGAGAGTGTCAGAGAGTGTCAGAGACTGTCACAGAGTGATAGTGAGTGTCTGAGAATGTCAGAGAGTGTCAGAGAGTGATAGAGAGTGATAGAGAGTGTCAGAGAGTGTCAGAGAGTGTCAGAGAGTGATAGTGAGTGTCAGAGAGTGTCTGAGAGTGTCAGAGAGTGATCGTGAGTGTCAGAGAGTGATAGAGAGTGATAGAGAGAGATAGAGAATGTCAGAGAGTGTCTGAGAGTGTCAGAGAGTGATAGAGAGTGATAGAGAGTGTCAGAGAGTGATAGAGAGTGTCTGAGAGTGTCAGAGAGTGATAGAGAGTGATAGAGAGTGTCAGAGAGTGTCTGAGAGTGTCAGAGAGTGTCAGAGAGTGATAGAGAGTGTCAGAGAGTGTCAGAGAGTGATAGAGAGTGATAGAGAGTGTCAGAGAGTGTCAGAGAGTGATAGTGAGTGTCAGAGAGTGATAGAGAGTGATAGAGAGAGATAGAGAATGTCAGAGAGTGTCTGAGAGTGTCAGAGAGTGATAGAGAGTGATAGAGAGTGTCAGAGAGTGTCTGAGAGTGTCAGAGAGTGTCAGAGAGTGATAGAGAGTGTCAGAGAGTGATAGAGAGTGTCTGAGAGTGTCAGAGAGTGATAGAGAGTGATAGAGAGTGTCAGAGAGTGTCTGAGAGTGTCAGAGAGTGTCAGAGAGTGATAGTGAGTGTCTGAGAGTGATAGTGAGTGTCAGAGAGTGTCAGAGAGTGATCGTGAGTGTCAGAGAGTGATAGAGAGTGATAGAGAGAGATAGAGAATGTCAGAGAGTGTCTGAGAGTGTCAGAGAGTGATAGAGAGTGATAGAGAGTGTCAGAGAGTGATAGAGAGTGTCTGAGAGTGTCAGAGAGTGATAGAGAGTGATAGAGAGTGTCAGAGAGTGTCTGAGAGTGTCAGAGAGTGTCAGAGAGTGATAGAGAGTGTCAGAGAGTGTCAGAGAGTGATAGAGAGTGATAGAGAGTGTCAGAGAGTGTCAGAGAGTGATAGTGAGTGTCAGAGAGTGATAGAGAGTGATAGAGAGAGATAGAGAATGTCAGAGAGTGTCTGAGAGTGTCAGAGAGTGATAGAGAGTGATAGAGAGTGTCAGAGAGTGTCTGAGAGTGTCAGAGAGTGTCAGAGAGTGATAGAGAGTGTCAGAGAGTGATAGAGAGTGTCTGAGAGTGTCAGAGAGTGATAGAGAGTGATAGAGAGTGTCAGAGAGTGTCTGAGAGTGTCAGAGAGTGTCAGAGAGTGATAGTGAGTGTCTGAGAGTGATAGTGAGTGTCAGAGAGTGTCAGAGAGTGATAGTGAGTGTCTGAGAGTGTCAGAGAGTTTCAGAGAGTGTCAGAGAGTGTCAGAGAGTGATAGTGAGTGTCTGAGAGTGATAGTGAGTGTCAGAGAGTGTCAGAGAGTGATAGTGAGTGTCTGAGAGTGATAGTGAGTGTCAGAGAGTGTCAGAGAGTGATAGTGAGTGTCTGAGAGTGTCAGAGAGTTTCAGAGAGTGTCAGAGAGTGTCAGAGAGTGATAGTGAGTGTCTGAGAGTGATAGTGAGTGTCAGAGAGTGTCAGAGAGTGATAGTGAGTGTCTGAGAGTGTCAGAGAGTTTCAGAGAGTGTCTGAGAGTGTCAGAGAGTGATAGTGAGTGTCTGAGAGTGTCAGCGAGTGTCAGAGAGTGATAGAGAGTGTCAGAGAGCGTCAGAGACTGTCACAGAGTGATAGTGAGTGTCAGAGAGTGTCAGAGAGTGATAGTGAGTGTCTGAGAGTGTCAGAGAGTTTCAGAGAGTGTCTGAGAGTGTCAGAGAGTGATAGTGAGTGTCTGAGAGTGTCAGCGAGTGTCAGAGAGTGATAGAGAGTGATAGAGAGTGTCAGAGAGTGTCAGAGACTGTCACAAAGTGATAGTGAGTGTCTGAGAGTGTCAGAGAGTGTCAGAGAGTGATAGAGAGTGATAGAGAGTGTCAGAGAGTGTCAGAGAGTGTCAGAGAGTGATAGTGAGTGTCAGAGAGTGTCTTAGAGTGTCAGAGAGTGATCGTGAGTGTCAGAGAGTGATAGAGAGTGATAGAGAGAGATAGAGAATGTCAGAGAGTGTCTGAGAGTGTCAGAGAGTGATAGAGAGTGATAGAGAGTGTCAGAGAGTGATAGAGAGTGTCAGAGAGTGATAGAGAGTGTCTGAGAGTGTCAGAGAGTGATAGAGAGTGATAGAGAGTGTCAGAGAGTGTCTGAGAGTGTCAGAGAGTGTCAGAGAGTGATAGAGAGTGTCAGAGAGTGTCAGAGAGTGATAGAGAGTGATAGAGAGTGTCAGAGAGTGTCAGAGAGTGTCAGAGAGTGTCAGAGAGTGATAGTGAGTGTCAGAGAGTGATAGAGAGTGATAGAGAGAGATAGAGAATGTCAGAGAGTGTCTGAGAGTGTCAGAGAGTGATAGAGAGTGATAGAGAGTGTCAGAGAGTGTCTGAGAGTGTCAGAGAGTGTCAGAGAGTGATAGAGAGTGTCAGAGAGTGATAGAGAGTGTCTGAGAGTGTCAGAGAGTGATAGAGAGTGATAGAGAGTGTCAGAGAGTGTCTGAGAGTGTCAGAGAGTGTCAGAGAGTGATAGAGAGTGTGAGAGAGTGTCAGAGAGTGATAGAGAGTGATGGAGAGTGTCAGAGAGTGTCCGAGAGTGATAGCGAGTGTCTGAGAGGGTCAGAGATTGTCAGAGAGTGTCTGAGAGTGATAGAGAGTGATAGAGAGTGTCAGAGAGTGTCAGAGAGTGTCAGAGAGTGATAGTGAGTGTCTGAGAGTGATAGAGAGTGATAGAGAGTGTCAGAGAGTGTCAGAGAGTGATAGCGAGTGTCTGAGAGGGTCAGAGATTGTCAGAGAGTGTCTGAGAGTGATAGAGAGTGATAGAGAGTGTCAGAGAGTGTCAGAGAGTGTCAGAGAGTGATAGTGAGTGTCTGAGAGTGTCAGAGAGTGTCAGAGAGTGACAGTGATTGTCTGAGAGTGTCAGAGAGTGTCAGAGAGTGATAGAGAGTGATAGAGAGTGTCAGAGAGTGTCAGAGAGTGTCAGAGAGTTATAGAGAGTTTCAGAGAGTGTCAGAGAGTGTCAGAGAGTGATAGTGGGTGTCTGAGAGTGTCAGAGTTTGATAGAGAGTTTCAGAGAGTGTCAGAGAGTGATAGGGAGTGATAGAGAGTGTCAGAGAGTGTCTGAGAGTGTCAGCGAGTGATAGTGAGTGTCTGAGAGTGTCAGAGAGTGTCAGAGAGTGACAGAGAGTGATAGAGTGTGTCTGAGAGTGTCAGAGAGTGATAGAGAGTGATAGAGAGTGATAGAGAGTGTCAGAGAGTGTCAGAGAGTGTCAGAGAGTGATAGTGAGTGTCTGAGAGTGTCAGAGAGTGTCAGAGAGTGACAGAGAGTGATAGAGTGTGTCTGAGAGTGTCAGAGAGTGATAGAGAGTGATAGAGAGTGATAGAGAGTGTCAGAGAGTGTCAGAGAGTGTCAGAGAGTGATAGTGAGTGTCAGAGAGTGTCAGAGAGTGATAGTGAGTGTCTGAGAGTGATAGTGAGTGTCTGAGAGTGTCAGAGAGTGTCAGAGAGTGACAGAGAGTGATAGAGTGTGTCTGAGAGTGTCAGAGAGTGTCAGAGAGTGATAGAGAGTGATAGAGAGTGACTGAGAGTGTCAGAGAGTGTCAGAGAGTGATAGAGAGTGATAGAGAGTGTCAGAGAGTGTCAGAGAGTGTCAGAGAGTGTTAGAGAGTTTCAGAGAGTGTCAGAGAGTGTCTGAGAGTGTCAGAGAGTGATCGTGAGTGTCAGAGAGTGATAGAGAGTGATAGAGAGAGATAGAGAATGTCAGAGAGTGTCTGAGAGTGTCAGAGAGTGATAGAGAGTGATAGAGAGTGTCAGAGAGTGATAGAGAGTGTCAGAGAGTGATAGAGAGTGTCTGAGAGTGTCAGAGAGTGATAGAGAGTGATAGAGAGTGTCAGAGAGTGTCTGAGAGTGTCAGAGAGTGTCAGAGAGTGATAGAGAGTGTCAGAGAGTGTCAGAGAGTGTCAGAGAGTGATAGAGTGTGATAGAGAGTGTCAGAGAGTGTCAGAGAGTGATAGTGAGTGTCAGAGAGTGATAGAGAGTGATAGAGAGAGATAGAGAATGTCAGAGAGTGTCTGAGAGTGTCAGAGAGTGATAGAGAGTGATAGAGAGTGTCAGAGAGTGTCAGAGAGTGATAGAGAGTGTCAGAGAGTGATAGAGAGTGTCTGAGAGTGTCAGAGAGTGATAGAGAGTGATAGAGAGTGTCAGAGAGTGTCTGAGAGTGTCAGAGAGTGTCAGAGAGTGATAGAGAGTGTCAGAGAGTGTCAGAGAGTGATAGAGAGTGATAGAGAGTGTCAGAGAGTGTCAGAGAGTGATAGCGAGTGTCTGAGAGGGTCAGAGATTGTCAGAGAGTGTCTGAGAGTGTCAGAGAGTGATAGAGAGTGTCAGAGAGTGTCAGAGAGTGATAGTGAGTGTCTGAGAGTGTCAGAGAGTGTCAGAGAGTGTCAGAGAGTGATATAGAGTGTCAGGGAGTGTCAGAGAGTGTCAGAGAGTGATAGTGAGTGTCTGAGAGTGTCAGAGAGTGTCAGAGAGTGTCAGAGAGTGATAGCGAGTGTCTGAGAGGGTCAGAGATTGTCAGAGAGTGTCTGAGAGTGTCAGAGAGTGATAGTGAGTGTCTGAGAGTGTCAGAGAGTGTCAGAGAGTGTCAGAGAGAGATATAGAGTGTCAGGGAGTGTCAGAGAGTGTCAGAGGGTGATCGTGAGTGTCAGAGAGTGATAGAGAGTGATAGAGAGAGATAGAGAATGTCAGAGAGTGTCTGAGAGTGTCAGAGAGTGATAGAGAGTGATAGAGAGTGTCAGAGAGTGATAGAGAGTGTCAGAGAGTGATAGAGAGTGTCTGAGAGTGTCAGAGAGTGATAGAGAGTGATAGAGAGTGTCAGAGAGTGTCTGAGAGTGTCAGAGAGTGTCAGAGAGTGATAGAGTGTCAGAGAGTGTCAGAGAGTGTCAGAGAGTGATAGAGTGTGATAGAGAGTGTCAGAGAGTGTCAGAGAGTGTCAGAGAGTGATAGTGAGTGTCAGAGAGTGATAGAGAGTGATAGAGAGAGATAGAGAATGTCAGAGAGTGTCTGAGAGTGTCAGAGAGTGATAGAGAGTGATAGAGAGTGTCAGAGAGTGTCAGAGAGTGATAGAGAGTGTCAGAGAGTGATAGAGAGTGTCTGAGAGTGTCAGAGAGTGATAGAGAGTGATAGAGAGTGTCAGAGAGTGTCTGAGAGTGTCAGAGAGTGTCAGAGAGTGATAGAGAGTGTCAGAGAGTGTCAGAGAGTGATAGAGAGTGATAGAGAGTGTCAGAGAGTGTCAGAGAGTGATAGCGAGTGTCTGAGAGGGTCAGAGATTGTCAGAGAGTGTCTGAGAGTGTCAGAGAGTGATAGTGAGTGTCAGAGAGTGATAGTGAGTGTCTGAGAGTGTCAGAGAGTGTCAGAGAGTGTCAGAGAGTGATATAGAGTGTCAGGGAGTGTCAGAGAGTGTCAGAGAGTGATAGTGAGTGTCTGAGAGTGTCAGAGAGTGTCAGAGAGTGTCAGAGAGTGATAGCGAGTGTCTGAGAGGGTCAGAGATTGTCAGAGAGTGTCTGAGAGTGTCAGAGAGTGATAGTGAGTGTCTGAGAGTGTCAGAGAGTGTCAGAGAGTGTCAGAGAGTGATATAGAGTGTCAGGGAGTGTCAGAGAGTGTCAGAGAGTGATCGTGAGTGTCAGAGAGTGATAGAGAGTGATAGAGAGAGATAGAGAATGTCAGAGAGTGTCTGAGAGTGTCAGAGAGTGATAGAGAGTGATAGAGAGTGTCAGAGAGTGATAGAGAGTGTCAGAGAGTGATAGAGAGTGTCTGAGAGTGTCAGAGAGTGATAGAGAGTGATAGAGAGTGTCAGAGAGTGTCTGAGAGTGTCAGAGAGTGTCAGAGAGTGATAGAGTGTCAGAGAGTGTCAGAGAGTGTCAGAGAGTGATAGAGTGTGATAGAGAGTGTCAGAGAGTGTCAGAGAGTGTCAGAGAGTGATAGTGAGTGTCAGAGAGTGATAGAGAGTGATAGAGAGAGATAGAGAATGTCAGAGAGTGTCTGAGAGTGTCAGAGAGTGATAGAGAGTGATAGAGAGTGTCAGAGAGTGTCAGAGAGTGATAGAGAGTGTCAGAGAGTGATAGAGAGTGTCTGAGAGTGTCAGAGAGTGATAGAGAGTGATAGAGAGTGTCAGAGAGTGTCTGAGAGTGTCAGAGAGTGTCAGAGAGTGATAGAGAGTGTCAGAGAGTGTCAGAGAGTGATAGAGAGTGATAGAGAGTGTCAGAGAGTGTCAGAGAGTGATAGCGAGTGTCTGAGAGGGTCAGAGATTGTCAGAGAGTGTCTGAGAGTGTCAGAGAGTGATAGTGAGTGTCTGAGAGTGTCAGAGAGTGTCAGAGAGTGATATAGAGTGTCAGAGAGTGTCAGAGAGTGATAGAGTGTCAGAGAGTGTCAGAGAGTGTCAGAGAGTGATAGAGTGTGATAGAGAGTGTCAGAGAGTGTCAGAGAGTGTCAGAGAGTGATAGTGAGTGTCAGAGAGTGATAGAGAGTGATAGAGAGAGATAGAGAATGTCAGAGAGTGTCTGAGAGTGTCAGAGAGTGATAGAGAGTGATAGAGAGTGTCAGAGAGTGTCAGAGAGTGATAGAGAGTGTCAGAGAGTGATAGAGAGTGTCTGAGAGTGTCAGAGAGTGATAGAGAGTGATAGAGAGTGTCAGAGAGTGTCTGAGAGTGTCAGAGAGTGTCAGAGAGTGATAGAGAGTGTCAGAGAGTGTCAGAGAGTGATAGAGAGTGATAGAGAGTGTCAGAGAGTGTCAGAGAGTGATAGCGAGTGTCTGAGAGGGTCAGAGATTGTCAGAGAGTGTCTGAGAGTGTCAGAGAGTGATAGTGAGTGTCTGAGAGTGTCAGAGAGTGTCAGAGAGTGTCAGAGAGTGATATAGAGTGTCAGGGAGTGTCAGAGAGTGTCAGAGAGTGATAGTGAGTGTCTGAGAGTGTCAGAGAGTGTCAGAGAGTGTCAGAGAGTGATATAGAGTGTCAGGGAGTGTCAGAGAGTGTCAGAGAGTGATAGTGAGTGTCTGAGAGTGTCAGAGAGTGTCAGAGAGTGATAGAGAGTGATAGAGAGTGTCAGAGAGTGTCAGAGAGTGTCAGAGAGTGATATAGAGTGTCAGGGAGTGTCAGAGAGTGTCAGAGAGTGATAGTGAGTGTCTGAGAGTGTCAGAGAGTGTCAGAGAGTGATAGAGAGTGATAGAGAGTGTCAGAGAGTGTCAGAGAGTGTCAGAGAGTGATTGCGAGTGTCTGAGAGGGTCAGAGATTGTCAGAGAGTGTCTGAGAGTGTCAGAGAGTGATAGTGAGTGTCTGAGAGTGTCAGAGAGTGTCAGAGAGTGATAGAGAGTGATAGAGAGTGTCAGAGAGTGTCAGAGAGTGTCAGAGAGTGATAGTGAGTGTCTGAGAGTGTCAGAGAGTGATAGTGAGTGTCTGAGAGTGTCAGAGAGTGTCAGAGAGTGTCAGAGAGTGATATAGAGTGTCAGGGAGTGTCAGAGAGTGTCAGAGAGTGATAGTGAGTGTCTGAGAGTGTCAGAGAGTGTCAGAGAGTGTCAGAGAGTGATATAGAGTGTCAGGGAGTGTCAGAGAGTGTCAGAGAGTGATAGTGAGTGTCTGAGAGTGTCAGAGAGTGTCAGAGAGTGTCAGAGAGTGATAGAGAGTGATAGAGAGTGTCAGAGAGTGTCAGAGAGTGTCAGAGAGTGATGTAGAGTGTCAGGGAGTGTCAGAGATTGTCAGAGAGTGATAGTGAGTGTCTGAGAGTGTCAGAGAGTGTCAGAGAGTGATAGAGAGTGATAGAGAGTGTCAGAGAGTGTCAGAGAGTGTCAGAGAGTGATTGCGAGTGTCTGAGAGGGTCAGAGATTGTCAGAGAGTGTCTGAGAGTGTCAGAGAGTGATAGTGAGTGTCTGAGAGTGTCAGAGAGTGTCAGAGAGTGATAGAGAGTGATAGAGAGTGTCAGAGAGTGTCAGAGAGTGTCAGAGAGTGATAGTGAGTGTCAGAGAGTGTCAGAGAGTGTCAGAGAGTGTCAGAGAGTGATAGTGAGTGTCTGAGAGTGTCAGAGAGTGTCAGAGAGTGATAGCGAGTGTCTGAGAGTGTCAGAGATGGTCAGAGAGTGTCTGAGAGTGTCAGAGAGTGATATAGAGTGTCAGGGAGTGTCAGAGAGTGTCAGAGAGTGATAGAGAGTGATAGAGAGTTTCAGAGAGTTTCAGAGAGTGTCAGAGAGTGTCAGAGAGTGTCAGGGAGTGTCAGAGAGTGTCAGAGAGTGATAGAGAGTGATAGAGAGTTTCAGAGAGTTTCAGAGAGTGTCAGAGAGTGTCAGAGAGTGTCAGAGAGTGTCAGAGAGTGATAGTGAGTGTCTGAGAGTGTCAGAGAGTGTCAGAGAGTGATAGCGAGTGTCTGAGAGTGTCAGAGATGGTCAGAGAGTGTCTGAGAGTGTCAGAGAGTGATATAGAGTGTCAGGGAGTGTCAGAGAGTGTCAGAGAGTGATAGAGAGTGATAGAGAGTTTCAGAGAGTGTCTGAGAGTGTCAGAGAGTGTCAGAGAGTGATATAGAGTGATAGAGAGTGTCAGAGAGTGTCAGAGAGTGTCAGAGAGTGATATAGAGTGTCAGGGAGTGTCAGAGAGTGTCAGAGAGTGATAGTGAGTGTCTGAGAGTGTCAGAGAGTGTCAGAGAGTGATAGAGAGTGATAGAGAGTGTCAGAGAGTGTCAGAGAGTGATAGCGAGTGTCTGAGAGTGTCAGAGATGGTCAGAGAGTGTCTGAGAGTGTCAGAGAGTGATATAGAGTGTCAGGGAGTGTCAGAGAGTGTCAGAGAGTGATAGAGAGTGATAGAGAGTTTCAGAGAGTGTCAGAGAGTGTCTGAGAGTGTCTGAGAGTGATAGAGAGTGATAGAGAGTGATAGAGAGTGTCAGAGAGTGTCTGAGAGTGATAGTGAGTGTCTGAGAGTGTCAGAGAGTGTCAGAGAGTGATAGAGAGTGATAGAGAGTGTCAGAGAGTGTCAGAGAGTGTCAGAGAGTGTCAGAGAGTGTCAGAGAGTGATAGCGAGTGTCTGAGAGGGTCAGAGATTGTCAGAGAGTGTCTGAGAGTGTCAGAGAGTGATAGTGAGTGTCTGAGAGTGTCAGAGAGTGTCAGAGAGTGATAGAGAGTGATAGAGAGTGTCAGAGAGTGTCAGAAAGTGTCAGAGAGTGATAGTGAGTGTCTGAGAGTGTCAGAGAGTGTCAGAGAGTGATAGCGAGTGTCTGAGAGACTCAGAGATGGTCAGAGAGTGTCTGAGAGTGTCAGAGTGTGATATAGAGTGTCAGGGAGTGTCAGAGAGTGTCAGAGAGTGATAGAGAGTGATAGAGAGTTTCAGAGAGTTTCAGAGAGTGTCAGAGAGTGTCAGAGAGTGTCAGAGAGTGTCAGAGAGTGTCAGAGAGTGATAGTGAGTGTCTGAGAGTGTCAGAGAGTGTCAGAGAGTGATAGCGAGTGTCTGAGAGTGTCAGAGATGGTCAGAGAGTGTCTGAGAGTGTCAGAGAGTGATATAGAGTGTCAGGGAGTGTCAGAGAGTGTCAGAGAGTGATAGAGAGTGATAGAGAGTTTCAGAGAGTGTCAGAGAGTGTCTGAGAGTGTCTGAGAGTGATAGAGAGTGATAGAGTGTGTCAGAGAGTGTCAGAGAGTGTCAGAGAGTGATAGTGAGTGTCTGAGAGTGTCAGAGAGTGTCTGAGAGTGTCAGAGAGTGATATAGAGTGTCAGGGAGTGTCAGAGAGTGTCAGAGAGTGATAGAGAGTGATAGAGAGTTTCAGAGAGTGTCAGAGAGTGTCTGAGAGTGTCTGAGAGTGATAGAGAGTGATAGAGAGTGTCAGAGAGTGTCAGAGAGTGTCAGAGAGTGATAGTGAGTGTCTGAGAGTGTCAGAGAGTGTCAGAGAGTGATAGAGAGTGATAGAGAGTGTCAGAGAGTGTCAGAGAGTGTCAGAGAGTGATATAGAGTGTCAGGGAGTGTCAGAGAGTGTCAGAGAGTGATAGAGAGTGATAGAGAGTTTCAGAGAGTGTCAGAGAGTGTCTGAGAGTGTCTGAGAGTGATAGAGAGTGATAGAGAGTGTCAGAGAGTGTCAGAGAGTGTCAGAGAGTGTCAGAGAGTGTCAGAGAGTGTCAGAGAGTGATATAGAGTGTCAGGGAGTGTCAGAGAGTGTCAGAGAGTGATAGAGAGTGATAGAGAGTTTCAGAGAGTGTCAGAGAGTGTCTGAGAGTGTCTGAGAGTGATAGAGAGTGATAGAGAGTGTCAGAGAGTGTCAGAGAGTGTCAGAGAGTGATAGTGAGTGTCTGAGAGTGTCAGAGAGTGTCAGAGAGTGATAGAGAGTGATAGAGAGTGTCAGAGAGTGTCAGAAAGTGTCAGAGAGTGATAGTGAGTGTCTGAGAGTGTCAGAGAGTGTCAGAGAGTGATAGCGAGTGTCTGAGAGTGTCAGAGATGGTCAGAGAGTGTCTGAGAGTGTCAGAGTGTGATATAGAGTGTCAGGGAGTGTCAGAGAGTGTCAGAGAGTGATAGAGAGTGATAGAGAGTTTCAGAGAGTTTCAGAGAGTGTCAGAGAGTGTCAGAGAGTGTCAGAGAGTGTCACAGAGTGATAGTGAGTGTCTGAGAGTGTCAGAGAGTGTCAGAGAGTGATAGCGAGTGTCTGAGAGTGTCAGAGATGGTCAGAGAGTGTCTGAGAGTGTCAGAGAGTGATATAGAGTGTCAGGGAGTGTCAGAGAGTGTCAGAGAGTGATAGAGAGTGATAGAGAGTTTCAGAGAGTGTCAGAGAGTGTCTGAGAGTGTCTGAGAGTGATAGAGAGTGATAGAGTGTGTCAGAGAGTGTCAGAGAGTGTCAGAGAGTGATAGTGAGTGTCTGAGAGTGTCAGAGAGTGTCTGAGAGTGTCAGAGAGTGATATAGAGTGTCAGGGAGTGTCAGAGAGTGTCAGAGAGTGATAGAGAGTGATAGAGAGTTTCAGAGAGTGTCAGAGAGTGTCTGAGAGTGTCTGAGCGTGATAGAGAGTGATAGAGAGTGTCAGAGAGTGTCAGAGAGTGTCAGAGAGTGATAGTGAGTGTCTGAGAGTGTCAGAGAGTGTCTGAGAGTGTCAGAGAGTGATAGTGAGTGTCTGAGAGTGTCAGAGAGTGATAGAGAGTGATAGAGAGTGATAGAGAGTGTCAGAGAGTGTCAGAGAGTGTCAGAGAGTGATAGCGAGTGTCTGAGAGGGTCAGAGATTGTCAGAGAGTGTCTGAGAGTGTCAGAGAGTGATAGTGAGTGTCTGAGAGTGTCAGAGAGTGTCAGAGAGTGATAGAGAGTGATAGAGAGTGTCAGAGAGTGTCTGAGAGTGTCAGAGAGTGATATAGAGTGTCAGGGAGTGTCAGAGAGTGTCAGAGAGTGATAGAGAGTGATAGAGAGTTTCAGAGAGTGTCAGAGAGTGTCTGAGAGTGTCTGAGAGTGATAGAGAGTGATAGAGTGTGTCAGAGAGTGTCAGAGAGTGTCAGAGAGTGATAGTGAGTGTCTGAGAGTGTCAGAGAGTGTCTGAGAGTGTCAGAGAGTGATATAGAGTGTCAGGGACTGTCAGAGAGTGTCAGAGAGTGATAGAGAGTGATAGAGAGTTTCAGAGAGTGTCGGAGAGTGTCTGAGAGTGTCTGAGAGTGATAGAGAGTGATAGAGAGTGTCAGAGAGTGTCAGAGAGTGTCAGAGAGTGATAGTGAGTGTCTGAGAGTGTCAGAGAGTGTCTGAGAGTGTCAGAGAGTGATAGTGAGTGTCTGAGAGTGTCAGAGAGTGTCAGAGAGTGATAAAGAGTGATAGAGAGTGATAGAGAGTGTCAGAGAGTGTCAGAGAGTGTCAGAGAGTGTCTGAGAGTGTCAGAGAGTGATAGTGAGTGTCTGAGAGTGTCAGAGAGTGTCAGAGAGTGATAGAGAGTGATAGAGAGTGTCAGAGAGTGTCAGAGAGTGTCAGAGAGTGATATAGAGTGTCAGGGAGTGTCAGAGAGTGATAGTGAGTGTCTGAGAGTGTCAGAGAGTGTCAGAGAGTGATAGAGAGTGATAGAGAGTGTCAGAGAGTGTCAGAGAGTGTCAGAGAGTGATAGCGAGTGTCTGAGAGGGTCAGAGATTGTCAGAGAGTGTCTGAGAGTGTCAGAGAGTGATAGTGAGTGTCTGAGAGTGTCAGAGAGTGTCAGAGAGTGATAGACAGTGATAGAGAGTGTCAGAGAGTGTCAGAGAGTGTCAGAGAGCGATAGTGAGTGTCTGAGAGTGTCAGAGAGTGTCAGAGAGTGATAGAGAGTGTCTGAGAGTGTCAGAGAGTGTCAGAGAGTGTCAGAGAGTGATAGTGAGTGTCTGAGAGTGTCAGAGAGTGTCAGAGAGTGATAGCGAGTGTCTGAGAGTGTCAGAGATGGTCAGAGAGTGTCTGAGAGTGTCAGAGAGTGATATAGAGTGTCAGGGAGTGTCAGAGAGTGTCAGAGAGTGATAGAGAGTGATAGAGATTTTCAGAGAGTGTCAGAGAGTGTCTGAGAGTGTCTGAGAGTGATAGAGAGTGATAGAGAGTGTCAGAGAGTGTCAGAGAGTGTCAGAGAGTGATAGTGTGTGTCTGAGAGTGTCAGAGAGTGTCAGAGAGTGATAGTGAGTGTCTGAGAGTGTCAGAGAGTGTCAGAGAGTGATAGAGAGTGATAGAGAGTGTCAGAGAGTGATAGAGAGTGATAGAGAGTTTCAGAGAGTGTCAGAGAGTGTCTGAGAGTGTCTGAGAGTGATAGAGAGTGATAGAGAGTGACAGAGAGTGTCAGAGAGTGTCAGAGAGTGATAGTGTGTGTCTGAGAGTGTCAGAGAGTGTCAGAGAGTGATAGTGAGTGTCTGAGAGTGTCAGAGAGTGTCAGAGAGTGATAGAGAGTGATAGAGAGTGTCAGAGAGTAACAGAGAGTGATAGAGAGTTTCAGAGAGTGTCAGAGAGTGTCAGAGAGTGATAGTGAGTGTCTGAGAGCGTCAGAAAGTGATAGGGAGTGTCAGAGAGTGATAGTGAGTGTCTGAGAGTGTCAGAGAGTGTCAGAGAGTGACAGAGAGAGATAGAGTGTGTCTGAGAGTGTCAGAGAGTGTCAGAGAGTGATAGAGAGTGATAGAGAGTGATAGGGAGTGTCAGAGAGTGTCAGAGAGGGTCAGAGAGTGATAGTGAGTGTCTGAGAGTGTCAGAGAGTGTCAGAGAGTGACAGAGAGTGATAGAGTGTGTCTGAGAGTGTCAGAGAGTGTCAGAGAGTGATAGAGAGTGATAGAGAGTGATAGAGAGTGTCAGAGAGTGTCAGAGAGTGATAGTGAGTGTCTGAGAGTGTCAGATAGTGTCAGAGAGTGACAGAGAGTGATAGAGTGTGTCTGAGAGTGTCAGAGAGTGTCAGAGAGTGATAGAGAGTGATAGAGAGTGATAGAGAGTGTCAGAGAGTGTCAGAGAGTGTCAGAGAGTGTCAGAGAGTGATAGTAAGTGTCTGAGAGTGTCAGAGAGTGTCAGAGAGTGTCAGAGAGTGACAGAGAGTGATAGCGTGTGTCTGAGAGTGTCAGAGAGTGTCAGAGAGTGATAGAGAGTGATAGAGAGTGTCAGAGAGTGTCAGAGAGTGATAGAGAGTGTCAGAGAGTGACAGAGAGTGATAGCGTGTGTCTGAGAGTGTCAGAGAGTGTCAGAGAGTGACAGAGAGTGATAGCGTGTGTCTGAGAGTGTCAGAGAGTGTCAGAGAGTGATAGAGAGTGATAGAGAGTGATAGAGAGTGTCAGAGAGTGTCAGAGAGTGATAGAGAGTGTCTGAGAGTGTCAGAGAGTGTCAGAGAGTGACAGAGAGTGATAGAGTGTGTCTGAGAGTGTCAGAGAGTGTCAGAGAGTGATAGAGAGTGATAGAGAGTGACTGAGAGTGTCAGAGAGTGTCAGAGAGTGATAGAGAGTGTCTGAGAGTGTCAGAGAGTGTCAGAGAGTGTCAGAGAGTGTTAGAGAGTTTCAGAGAGTGTCAGAGAGTGTCAGAGAGTGATCGTGAGTGTCAGAGAGTGATAGAGAGTGATAGAGAGAGATAGAGAATGTCAGAGAGTGTCTGAGAGTGTCAGAGAGTGTCTGAGAGTGTCAGAGAGTGTCAGAGAGTGATAGAGAGTGATAGAGAGTGTCAGAGAGTGTCTAAGAGTGTCAGAGAGTGTCAGAGAGTGATAGAGAGTGTCAGAGAGTGTCAGAGAGTGATAGAGAGTGATAGAGAGTGTCAGAGAGTGTCAGAGAGTGTCAGAGAGTGATAGTGAGTGTCAGAGAGTGTCAGAGAGTGTCAGAGAGTGACAGAGAGTGATAGAGTGTGTCTGAGAGTGTCAGAGAGTGTCAGAGAGTGATAGAGAGTGATAGAGAGTGATAGAGAGTGTCAGAGAGTGTCAGAGAGTGTCAGAGAGTGATAGTGAGTGTCTGAGAGTGTCAGAGAGTGTCAGAGAGTGACAGAGAGTGATAGAGTGTGTCTGAGAGTGTCAGAGAGTGTCAGAGAGTGATAGAGAGTGATAGAGAGTGATAGAGAGTGTCAGAGAGTGTCAGAGAGTGTCAGAGAGTGATAGTAAGTGTCTGAGAGTGTCAGAGAGTGTCAGAGAGTGACAGAGAGTGATAGCGTGTGTCTGAGAGTGTCAGAGAGTGTCAGAGAGTGATAGAGAGTGATAGAGAGTGATAGAGAGTGTCAGAGAGTGTCAGAGAGTGATAGTGAGTGTCTGAGAGTGTCAGAGAGTGTCAGAGAGTGACAGAGAGTGATAGAGTGTGTCTGAGAGTGTCAGAGAGTGTCAGAGAGTGATAGAGAGTGATAGAGAGTGTCAGAGAGTGTCAGAGACTGTCAGAGAGTGATAGTGAGTGTCTGAGAGTGTCAGAGAGTGATAGTGAGTGATAGTGAGTGATAGAGTGTGTCTGAGAGTGTCAGAGAGTGTCAGAGAGTGATAGAGAGTGATAGAGAGTGATAGAGAGTGTCAGAGAGTGTCAGAGAGTGTCAGAGAGTGATAGTAAGTGTCTGAGAGTGTCAGAGAGTGTCAGAGAGTGACAGAGAGTGATAGCGTGTGTCTGAGAGTGTCAGAGAGTGTCAGAGAGTGATAGAGAGTGATAGAGAGTGTCAGAGAGTGTCAGAGAGTGATAGTGAGTGTCTGAGAGTGTCAGAGAGTGTCAGAGAGTGACAGAGAGTGATAGAGTGTTTCTGAGAGTGTCAGAGAGTGTCAGAGAGTGATAGAGAGTGATAGAGAGTGACTGAGAGTGTCAGAGAGTGTCAGAGAGTGATAGAGAGTGATAGAGAGTGTCAGAGAGTGTCTGAGAGTGTCTGAGAGTGTCAGAGAGTGTCAGAGACTGTCAGAGAGTGATAGTGAGTGTCTGAGAGTGTCAGAGAGTGTCAGAGAGTGATAGTGAGTGTCTGAGAGTGTCAGAGAGTGTCAGAGAGTGTCAGAGAGTGATAGTGAGTGTCTGAGAGTGTCAGAGAGTGTCAGAGAGTGTCAGAGAGTGATAGTGAGTGTCTGAGAGTGTCAGAGAGTGTCAGGGAGTGATAGAGAGTGATAGAGAGTGTCAGAGAGTGTCAGAGAGTGTCAGAGAGTGATAGTGCGTGTCTGAGAGTGTCAGAGAGTGTCAGAGAGTGATAGAGAGTGATAGAGAGTGTCAGAGAGTGTCAGAGAGTGTCAGAGAGTGATAGTGAGTGTCTGAGAGTGTCAGAGAGTGTCAGAGAGTGTCAGAGAGTGATAGTGAGTGTCTGAGAGTGTCAGAGAGTGATAGTGAGTGTCTGAGAGTGTCAGAGAGTGTCAGAGAGTGATAGAGAGTGATAGAGAGTGTCAGAGAGTGATAGTGAGTGTCTGAGAGTGTCAGAGAGTTTCAGAGAGTGTCTGAGAGTGTCAGAGAGTGATAGTGAGTGTCTGAGAGTGTCAGCGAGTGTCAGAGAGTGATAGAGAGTGATAGAGAGTGTCAGAGAGTGTCAGAGACTGTCACAGAGTGATAGTGAGTGTCTGAGAATGTCAGAGAGTGTCAGAGAGTGATAGAGAGTGATAGAGAGTGTCAGAGAGTGTCAGAGAGTGTCAGAGAGTGATAGTGAGTGTCAGAGAGTGTCTGAGAGTGTCAGAGAGTGATCGTGAGTGTCAGAGAGTGATAGAGAGTGATAGAGAGAGATATAGAATGTCAGAGAGTGTCTGAGAGTGTCAGAGAGTGATAGAGAGTGATAGAGAGTGTCAGAGAGTGATAGAGAGTGTCTGAGAGTGTCAGAGAGTGATAGAGAGTGATAGAGAGTGTCAGAGAGTGTCTGAGAGTGTCAGAGAGTGTCAGAGAGTGATAGAGAGTGTCAGAGAGTGTCAGAGAGTGATAGAGAGTGATAGAGAGTGTCAGAGAGTGTCAGAGAGTGATAGTGAGTGTCAGAGAGTGATAGAGAGTGATAGAGAGAGATAGAGAATTTCAGAGAGTGTCTGAGAGTGTCAGAGAGTGATAGAGAGTGATAGAGAGTGTCAGAGAGTGATAGAGAGTGTCTGAGAGTGATAGTGAGTGTCAGAGAGTGTCAGAGAGTGATAGTGAGTGTCTGAGAGTGTCAGAGAGTTTCAGAGAGTGTCTGAGAGTGTCAGAGAGTGTCTGAGAGTGTCAGAGAGTGTCAGAGAGTGATAGTGAGTGTCTGAGAGTGATAGTGAGTGTCAGAGAGTGTCAGAGAGTGATAGTGAGTGTCTGAGAGTGTCAGAGAGTTTCAGAGAGTGTCTGAGAGTGTCAGAGAGTGATAGTGAGTGTCTGAGAGTGTCAGCGAGTGTCAGAGAGTGATAGAGAGTGATAGAGAGTGTCAGAGAGTGTCAGAGAATGTCACAGAGTGATAGTGAGTGTCAGAGAGTGTCAGAGAGTGATAGTGAGTGTCTGAGAGTGTCAGAGAGTTTCAGAGAGTGTCTGAGAGTGTCAGAGAGGGATAGTGAGTGTCTGAGAGTGTCAGCGAGTGTCAGAGAGTGATAGAGAGTGATAGAGAGTGTCAGAGAGTGTCAGAGACTGTCACAGAGTGATAGTGAGTGTCTGAGAGTGTCAGAGAGTGTCAGAGAGTGATAGAGAGTGATAGAGAGTGTCAGAGAGTGTCAGAGAGTGTCAGAGAGTGATAGTGAGTGTCAGAGAGTGATAGAGAGTGTCAGAGAGTGTCAGAGAGTGTCAGAGAGTGATAGTGAGTGTCAGAGAGTGTCTGAGAGTGTCAGAGAGTGATCGTGAGTGTCAGAGAGTGATAGAGAGTGATAGAGAGAGATAGAGAATGTCAGAGAGTGTCTGAGAGTGTCAGAGAGTGATAGAGAGTGATAGAGAGTGTCAGAGAGTGTCAGAGAGTGATAGTGAGTGTCAGAGAGTGTCAGAGAGTGTCAGAGAGTGACAGAGAGTGATAGAGTGTGTCTGAGAGTGTCAGAGAGTGTCAGAGAGTGATAGAGAGTGATAGAGAGTGATAGAGAGTGATAGAGAGTGTCAGAGAGTGTCAGAGAGGGTCAGAGAGTGATAGTGAGTGTCTGAGAGTGTCAGAGAGTGTCAGAGAGTGACAGAGAGTGATAGAGTGTGTCTGAGAGTGTCAGAGAGTGTCAGAGAGTGATAGAGAGTGATAGAGAGTGATAGAGAGTGTCAGAGAGTGTCAGAGAGTGATAGTGAGTGTCTGAGAGTGTCAGATAGTGTCAGAGAGTGACAGAGAGTGATAGAGTGTGTCTGAGAGTGTCAGAGAGTGTCAGAGAGTGATAGAGAGTGATAGAGAGTGATAGAGAGTGTCAGAGAGTGTCAGAGAGTGTCAGAGAGTGTCAGAGAGTGATAGTAAGTGTCTGAGAGTGTCAGAGAGTGTCAGAGAGTGTCAGAGAGTGACAGAGAGTGATAGCGTGTGTCTGAGAGTGTCAGAGAGTGTCAGAGAGTGATAGAGAGTGATAGAGAGTGTCAGAGAGTGTCAGAGAGTGATAGAGAGTGTCAGAGAGTGACAGAGAGTGATAGCGTGTGTCTGAGAGTGTCAGAGAGTGTCAGAGAGTGATAGAGAGTGATAGAGAGTGATAGAGAGTGTCAGAGAGTGTCAGAGAGTGATAGAGAGTGTCTGAGAGTGTCAGAGAGTGTCAGAGAGTGACAGAGAGTGATAGAGTGTGTCTGAGAGTGTCAGAGAGTGTCAGAGAGTGATAGAGAGTGATAGAGAGTGACTGAGAGTGTCAGAGAGTGTCAGAGAGTGATAGAGAGTGTCTGAGAGTGTCAGAGAGTGTCAGAGAGTGTCAGAGAGTGTTAGAGAGTTTCAGAGAGTGTCAGAGAGTGTCAGAGAGTGATCGTGAGTGTCAGAGAGTGATAGAGAGTGATAGAGAGAGATAGAGAATGTCAGAGAGTGTCTGAGAGTGTCAGAGAGTGTCTGAGAGTGTCAGAGAGTGTCAGAGAGTGATAGAGAGTGATAGAGAGTGTCAGAGAGTGTCTAAGAGTGTCAGAGAGTGTCAGAGAGTGATAGAGAGTGTCAGAGAGTGTCAGAGAGTGATAGAGAGTGATAGAGAGTGTCAGAGAGTGTCAGAGAGTGTCAGAGAGTGATAGTGAGTGTCAGAGAGTGTCAGAGAGTGTCAGAGAGTGACAGAGAGTGATAGAGTGTGTCTGAGAGTGTCAGAGAGTGTCAGAGAGTGATAGAGAGTGATAGAGAGTGATAGAGAGTGTCAGAGAGTGTCAGAGAGTGTCAGAGAGTGATAGTGAGTGTCTGAGAGTGTCAGAGAGTGTCAGAGAGTGACAGAGAGTGATAGAGTGTGTCTGAGAGTGTCAGAGAGTGTCAGAGAGTGATAGAGAGTGATAGAGAGTGATAGAGAGTGTCAGAGAGTGTCAGAGAGTGTCAGAGAGTGATAGTAAGTGTCTGAGAGTGTCAGAGAGTGTCAGAGAGTGACAGAGAGTGATAGC